>NW_009705250.1:0-1593 GCF_000703405.1 Apaloderma vittatum
CTCTCTCGCAACGTCACAGCCGCGAGCCGTGCATTCTAGAGAACATCTCCCTTGGAATCTCACGTCGGTGAATACCTGCAATAGTGCAGGGCTGGGACTTGTTTTGTGCTTCAAGTCCGGCGAATCAGCGACTTGGGAGTAACACCAGTGACGTAACAAATGTCAAAGACCAGTTTTGTCCAGAAGAAACGCACTGACGGGTGCGCTGGTGTTTAAAAACAGATGAAGACCTTCTCCAGAGGATGATTGTTCAGAAAAGCTGGGAAGAGCAATCCCCAGCTCAGCCGTATTTGAAAATCACCCCAGATGGCCTCAGTGTTCATCAGGTGATGAACATCCTGCCCCCTCCTGCCCCAGGGCTTGGTCAGAGCCTTCGGCCTCTGGCGCTGCAGGTGACCCGCTGCGACCTGCTGGGCCTCTGCAGCTGGAGCCAGAGCTTCAGCTCCAATGTCTGGACCGTCCGCCCGAGCCAGCATCGAGGCACCGACACTTGGCTTCATGATCGCCCTCGACCGTCCTGCCACAGACGGGGGATGTTGCGGGAGAGCCCAGCGGTGAAGCTCTCACAGGGCCGAGCTGAGCACACCTGGAGGACGGGGAGGATCAGAACAGCTCCTGGGGGGTGACTTTGGGCACGATCTGTGCGTCAGCACACTGTTCTTAATATGCTGCTAATGCTGTTAATATGTTGTTAATGCGTTGTTAATGTGTTCTTAATGTGCAGTTAATGTGTTAGTAAATGTTGGTAAATGTTAATGTGTAGTTAATGTGTAGTTAATGTGAAGTCTGTGTAGTTAACTGTAGTTGATAAAGTGAATGTTGTTAACAAAGTTAATTTTGTTGATATATTTAATAAAGAGAATGTTAATGTTGTTAATAAAGTTAACGTTAATATTAATGTGTTCTTCATGTGTAGCTAATTTGTAGTTAAATGTTAAATGTTATGTTTTAAATGTTAATATGTTGTTCATATGTTGTTATGTTAAGATGTTTTTAATGTGTAGTTAATGTGTAGTTTACGTGTAGTTAATGTGTAGTTTATGTGTAGTTTATGTCGTTAATGTAGTTCATAAAGTTAATGCAGTCAATAAAGTTAATGTAGTTGATAAAGTTAATGTCAATGTAGTTAATGTGAATGTAGTTAAGTCAATGTTGTTGATGTAGTTGCTGCTGTTTAACGTGTTGTTCACTGGGTTTGTTCGATGGCTGTTAATGTGTTTGTTAATATGATTTACTCTGACATAACTCAGGTGTCCAAACGGAGAAGAAGACTGTTTCGGAGCTGTCGATGTGGTTGTTAATAGGATGGACGAAACTGTGATGCTGCTGTTCCATGAGCAGGAAACTATTTCAGTTTAACCACTTCAGCCTGTAGCTGTACCTAGAAATAGTCATTGCTGATAGTGAAGAGACACAATATTAAACACAAACCCACATAATTTGAGAAAATAGTTGAAATCATCTCATCTGGGCACATTCTGAAGTGACTCTTCTTCTGGCTCTTATTTTCTAGTACTTATGAATCCCCTGGTCTGTTGGATTTGTCAGAGCATCACACGCTGTGAGAAGTTTGGAGATCCTTTGAAGTCAGAG
>NW_009705251.1:0-23771 GCF_000703405.1 Apaloderma vittatum
GGGCTCCAGTCCCACTCCCCGCCTCATCCACCACCCTCTTCTCCATCTTATGCCTCCCGGCCCTCTGCTCTCCTCTGCTGGCGGCATCCTCCTCCTCCCTCCTGTTCTGTAGCGCGGGGTTCCTGACCGAGCATACCCCCCCTCCCCACAATCTGCCTTCCAAAAATGCTCTCCGGGGCTTGGTGGACCGGGAGAAGGGAGGCCAACTGGGAACCCGACCGCTGCGGGCTGCGTCCAGGGCACTGTCATTTCCCTCCCGATCTTCCCCGCCTCGTGGAGAGCGAGAAGAAAAGGGTTTATTGCCGTTTTCACTGCCCAGCCCCCGCTTTCACCTAGCTAGAGGCTGCTCTGGCAAACGGAGAGGGAGAGCAGGGATGGGAGATGGGAAGGAGCTGGCAGAGCTACTCTGCTTTGGGTAGCCCATGGTCGGTGATGCTGGCAACCTTCAGCTCATGCTGCGGATGAGCTAATAAAACAGTTAATTCATTGAAATCCCTCATGGCATGGAGGATTTTGAACTTAAAAACCTATCTTTAGCACATGATCTGCAAAAAAAAAAGTAATCAAGGACCCCTATTTATCTTTAAGCTTAATCTAGGTTTTCAAGTTCTGCCTGCCTAGTTGCATTAGTTAATACTTTGGAAAAAAAAGAAAGAAATGACGTGCACCCTAGCAGATGTGAGCTGTGTCAGCAAAACCTCCCGTAAAGATGCAGTTGTACCTGATAAAACCCGGCTTAGAGCTTTGCTGCAATCACACTCCCAGCCCATGTGAAGCTGTTTTTCCCACTAGAGGGCTGGCCAGCACAGCAATCCCCGCACACACGCTGCCACCACTTTTTAAGCTCTTCTTTTACTCCTTAAAAATGTCAAGCGGATTTTACAGCACGCTGCTGTCCATCAACCTTTGCTTCTGTCTCGAGTACACTTCTATCACTTTGCTGGGAGAACTATACCCCTCTTGTCCCTTCCACTGGTATGGACTTGCTTCATCACTAATTGGATTTTGGCTGGTACAGGTGTTGATGGGCCATGTGCTCCTTCCACACCACCTTCCCTTGACATCACTGCTTTGGTAAAACTTCTTAATTGAAGCCAGAGCTGAGAAATGTCATGATTTTACCATACCAGTCACAACAGATAACAATTTGAGTCCTCTGTGTCGCTCCAGGCTTCCCTAGCCATCATTATTCAGATTAAGACATACCCAGGTCTGGATTTAGGCAAAAAAAAAAAGGAACTCTGGGCTGCCTGTGTAGGACAGGGCATTGCTGTTGGAGGGGCTGAGCCCTGCCACCTCACGATGACCCCATAGCTGGGACTGGTCAGGGTGCAACTGGGGTATGAGCCCTCTCCACCCATGACACAGCAGCCAGCCAAACGCTCTTTGTCAGGCCTCTTGGCCCAGCTGTGTCAGGATTCATGCCGGTCTCCTCTCACGCTTCAGAGCAGTCCTCATCTGGACCCCTTGGCTTTCTTTGCAGGGCTAAGAAAGTGTCTAGTCTGCTGGGAAGAGAAGAGGAGGAGATGGAGGGAACAGGTGCCCATGCTGCATGGAGGTGGTGGCTGATAGCTGTGTGAGATGATGGTCATTACTCTAAGGCAGGATTTGGGGAAGAACTGGGGGAGCAGACTCATGGATTTCTGGAGCTCAGCTAGCCACCTTCCACCATCCGACTTTGGTTTCCCTTAATCTTTTACTGACCCATCCAAAATATATTCCCATGGTTCCAATGCTGAGAACTCTGCAACTGGCTCTGCACCATCACACTCAGTAAAATGTATATTTTCAGATGAAATTTCAAACAAAACAGACATCCAGCACTGTCCCAGCAGGCAGAAACCAGAGAAGGGAAAGCTCCAAAGCCAATAAATAATATTTTGGTTTTAAAAGATGCACTCATCCCATGCTCTGGATACGTGTACAAATATTACAGCACACAGCCACCTGAAACAAAAATCTGTGTGTTCTCTGACCTGCCACTATAGTGGGAGCAGTCTGGTCCCCTGGGGCCAGGTGTAGGGACGCAGGACCATAACATGCTGCCTGAACTGGTGGTTGCTGTACCAAAATTGGGCTCCTTGTAGCTGGGGTGCACTTTGATGTGACACATCCCTAGCAGTAAAACTGGTCCTGTCCCTGCTCTCCCCCAAAGTTCAATGCTATGGTGATGTGTTTGTGCTGCTGTGCTGTAGACAGGGTTGGTGAGATCATCCAGGCTTTTTAAAAGTGCCAGGAAGTTCAAGATAACTCCTCTACTGACCTGGCCACCACAGAAATATAAATGAAAGTACCCAGTGAGGCAGTGCAGGTAACCTTGTACCACACTGTGCCATGCCCATGTCATCCTCAGACAAATTACCCCTGTTACCAGACCTTCCTGACTCTCCTGAATCGATGTGGATTGATAAATCTGGCTCCCAATTAATCTGAACAATCCAGGAGAGAACTTTATTGATGTTTCCTAAATCAAAGCTAGATGCAGGAAGGTGCCAGGATCATCCCCATGTTTGCAGGGAAGGCAACCCAATCCTTGCACAGGTCAGGACAGTGGCAAGGCAAGATCATTCAGTGGTGAGCCTGTCACAGACTTCTCCAGGCAGTGTGATATATGTGAGGTTTATAACAATATTGTTCTATGGGGAAAAAATTAAAAAAAAAAGAAAGAAAGGTAAAGCTGTGCTGCAGACAGTTACATTGAAAGAATGAAAAATACATATTACTTTCCAGTTGCAGAGAGGCTATATTCTATATTATTTAAAGATATGACTGTGCTAGAAGTGTTTGCAACTTTATTTGCTATATAGCTCTTCTTGTAATGGGCCAAATATATGTTTCAGACAGACAATGCAAGATTTCCCATGTGTCATCTATGCAGGGAGTTGTAATAAGGAAATAGGAAACATGGCTGCCCAAGAAAATGCTGGAAGACACTCCTGGATGCGGCTTCTGGCTAATCCTTACACGCAGCAATGGTGAGGCGCAGCCCTGTTTCAGCAGCAACAGCGTGCTGTTGGGCAGGAGAAGCTTCAAGGGATGGAACGCGTTAGTTAACATCGTTTAAATGGCAATATGTGCTATGCAGCAAGAGATGCTTACCATGCACAGGCCCTCAGCCTCTGCTCCCTGGCTGTAGAGCTCGTCTCGGCCATCCTACGCCGGCCTCAGCATCCATAACTATGGATGCCAAAACAGGGACACACGTTGGCATCAGTAAATCCATACTGATGTGGAAAATGTGAGCTGACACCATGTGCCTTCGTCTGCCTCCCTGCTGGTGCCACCTGCGGAAGGTGGGAACTTCAGACGCTGCAAAGCAAAAGTGGACCCTTCCTTTGACCAAAGCAATATGCTTTTAGTCAGTCGGAGAGATAGACTGAGATATGTGCCTTTGTTTAGGCTCACAGCTCCCACTCAGCCAACAGAAGTATGGTTTTGGCCACTGTGATGATTAAACAGATGTTAATGGTGTGTTTTTCAGCCAAACACCTGAAAATCAATCTGTTTTAAAAATAAAACTGGCAAGAAAGGACCATTGCAGCAAACATTAGGAGAGGCCTGAAAGAACCCAGTGAATATATATTTTTTAACTGACTCAAATTGAGGACTTAATGAGTTGACAGTATGCTTTTAAACAGGCGAGACTGCTGCCTTCTCACAATTTCTATCCTGTCCAGCTGTGCCCATCAGGGTGCAGTCTGGATGGAAAGGGGATCAAAGGCTGCATTCATTTCTGTCCATGTTTTAATTTAAATTTAACTCCAGTGTGCTTTATTTCGAGCCGCAGTCTTTCTCGGTAATGACATTTTCTGATTAACTGTTGAAATTACTGATGAATTAAAGGCAGTAGTCTGTCTACAGGTTGAAAAAGCTGTAATAACAAGCTACTAAAAATAATGTAGACCTTGACTTAAACCCATGAAAGCAAAGAAAATCATAGTTACCCTGATAATGCTTTCCTTTGCCATCTTCAGCATTTTAAAATATTGTAGGAAAACCTAGCGTTGCCTTGCAGACTTGGAGCTTTGCAGCCATGAGGAAGACTGAAGCCCCTGGGTCCAACCCACAGTGTCAAAGTCTACCTGACCTGACCTCTTCCAAGGGGTCAAACGATAGAGCCAAGTCCTGAGGCTACAGAACCACATACAAGGAAGATGTGGCCAGGAGCAGAGCTGGAAAATGCTGGTCCAGCAGCAGAACATGACACTGCAAAGGAAACATTTGAGAGCCTGTCAGCAAAATGTTTTGCCTTACTGTGTTGTTGCCTCTCCTGCTGCAGCTGGCAGTGGCAGCTTTCCAAGCACTTCTTGTGGAAGGATGGGGCTGTTTCCTGGGATGCTCAAATTCTCCTTACTCCTCACCTGTGTATGTGATTCACATTAATTGCTCTTACTCGTCCTTCTAAAGAGATCTGAGGTCCTTGAGTGAAGGGATGATGAAGTCTCAGCTCTTTTCAATGGTACGATGGTAAATGTAGAAGCAGGTAAAATTGTAAGTATGCTGCGTGAGAACAATGAGTAAATTCTGTTCCAGTTAAAGTAAAAGTGCGTAAGTTCCATGTATCTCCCACATCACATGGCCTGGTTAACTGTTGACTTCAGCCAGGCTGTAGGAAAAATTCTGACTTGGGACTAAAAAAAAATGACATCCTCGTTTTGCTTATGTTCTCTTTGGTATTTTGTTCTGCTTTCAAATAACTGGGATTTCTTGTTTTGTTTTTCTTTTGTGTTGTTTTTTGGGGTTTTTTTTGACAGCTGTCTAGTTTTGTAATATCTGAGTTTCAGATCCCTATCTGAGTTCAGACTGACAAGAACCTAAATTTACTTACACTTCCACAATAACAGGCGATGTGCCTGGTTCAGCAAGGGTGCCTTTTCTCCCCTATACTGCAACACAGATAGCAGTGAAGAAGACAAATCTTACAGCGGGACAGTGATGTCCAGTATCAGTTGATGATGTTATGACTTCTGCGCCTACATGTGGATCCTGCAGATACTAGTCAGATGACAGTGACAGTGGTGTTTCTAAATCCATGTAGTCTTGTAATCAGAGAAAACAAAAGTTCTTCACCTTTCACTTGTTGCAGGAGGAGGGTTTCTACAGTTAAGCTTTCATAAGCTTAAAAATGGTATTTGAAAAATATCGAACAAATTTTGTCCTCAAAAATATTCAGAATATAAATGTATGCAAAAGTACATAAGTAAACATTGAAACTATTTGATGAGTTTTACAGAACTATGATGTCAATGGGGTTATCTGTCACTGTCCGAGCATCAAAAGCTCTGCTTTTCTCGTGCTTCCACCAAAATCTCCAGTCTGCTCTCTGCCCTGTGGTTTCTGTAATACAGTTCTCTGCAGCCAATATAAAATTGAAAGCATGTGATGACTTGGAGGTATCCTAAACCACATTGAATTTAATAGCAAAGTAAACAGCAGGGGGATGCTGTATAGATGTTGTTATTCTTTTTCACATTTCATTAATTAAGAAGTTCAAGTTTTGAATTTAAATGAAACTGGTGTGAAACCTTCCTTGCAGTGCATGGTGTCATAAAATTTAGGATCCTGAATTTAAATTTCATGTAGATATGAAAGAACACAAAAGCATTGTGTGATTATGCCTATATGAAATACTTCTTATTTTCAAAAGCCTTTAGATATCGGTGATGGATAACACGTAAAAAAAAAAGGAAAAAAAGACTCTTGTGAATCTCTGGAATTAGCATATCATGCAGAAGGTGGTGTGAGTTATTATGTATGCTGACAAAGCCCCATCACTGGACTCCTTGGGTCACTCCATGGTGTCATGCTGGCACACTGTTATTGTCCTCTAAGTGTGATTTAAATGTATAATTAGAATGAAGATGAGCACGTATTTGAAATAAAACTTTACATTCAAGTAGGGACTGATGCTAGTCCTAAAAATCCACCCAGTGTCATGCCAGACAATATTCAAGCAGGTAAGCTGTCATCATGAAATTTCAGAATCAAGATGCCCTCGAGCTACAAAATTGCACCTCCTCACTCTTCTCCTTTTTCTTGGCAATAAGTCAGAAAATATCCCAGTACCACAGAGTTTTACCATTACTACTGCAGGCTGAGCACCATCAGCCCATGTCTGCAGTTGCTTGCACCTACAGTGATTGCTGATTTTTCCGTCAAAATCAGCTATTTAAATGCTTTCTTGCAAGAAATGTTCCAAACGTCTTGTCTACACCCATGCTAAAATGTGACCAAACTAGTGATTCACTCCTGAACTAGTATTTCTATGTTTTGTTTAAGCCTGAAATAATTTTCTTATGACTGAATTGTTGGAAAGTGGAGTTTTACAGTGGTAAAAGCGCATGCTGCACTGTATCACAAAACTGTCACAGATATCTCCTCTATACATACAGGCTATGGGATGGCGACTACTTAGGGACAGAACCTGAAGTGCTGAGGTCAAACCACCCACTGTCTTTGCTAGCTCTACTTTAGCCCTGCTGCAGGCTTTTCCTCTGTGGGTGAGAGTAGCACAGCCAGATGCACACAGGGACCTAGTAAGTCATATTTCCTTCCAGCTCCTACCTGACAACCTGAGCTCCTTCCTTTGAGGGATGTAAAGACTGATGCACAGAGATGTATAGCCGGAGCAGACACCCAGGGCACAGTCAGCGGCACCATGTCGGATGCCCTGCCTAGGGCAGTGGTGGAGTCACCATCCCTGGAGGTGTTTAAGGAGAGGCTGGATGTGGCACTTAGTGCCCTGGTCTGGCTGATGTGATGGTGTTGGGTCATGGGCTGGACTTGATGATCTCAGAGGTCTTTTCCAGCCTCAACAATCCTGTGATTCTGTGAACACTCGCTTGCAGCTCAGCACAGGCTGGCTTTAGCTTGAGTTACCTGCATGTTACGTACAGCAGCTCGGCACGTCTCAGGTCTGGCCCAGGCTTCCTTGGTGCTCAACAGACGCAGGGCAATAACTGCTCTCCATACTGTCCATAAAGCTTCCCATAGGCTCGTAATCTACTAGATATATAGACTCTTAACTTGGGGAACAGGTCACCTGGAGTACTGCGTCCAGCTCTGGAACTCAGCATGGGAAAGACATGGACCTGTTGGAGTGGGTCCAAGGGAGGGCCACAAAGATGATCAGGTGGCCGGAACACCTCTCCTATGAAGAAAGGCTGAGAGTTGGGGCTGTTCAGCCTGGAGAAGAGAAGGCTCCAGGAAGATCTTAGACTGACCTTCCCCCTTAAAGGGGGCCTACAGGAAAGCTGGAGGCAATCTTTTTAGCAGGCCCTGTTGTGATAGGACAAGGAGTAGTGGTTTTAAACTAACAAAGGGCAGATTTAGAATAGATATGAGGAAGACATTTTTACAATGACAGTGGTGAGATACTGGATAGGGTGGTAGAAGCCCTACACCTGGAAACATTCAAGGCCAGGTTGGACAAGGCTCTGAGCAACCTTGAGGTTGTCCCTGCTGACTTCAGCGGGGTTGGGCTAGATGACCTTTAAAGGTCCCTTCTGACACAAAACATTCCATGATTCAGAATTATGATCTTCCCAATTGCAAAGCGTGCAAGGCAAAGCGAAAAAAAAGTTCAGCCAGACATCACTCTGACTGTTGCACAAAAATCTCATCATAAGACTGCTACAAATACAAAGCTTATTAGTGTATTTAATGTTCATTAGAATTTGGGAACCCTTACATACTTAATCAGACTAAAACTCTTGGAATTAATGGAATCCTGTACTGTGCTATAAAAATTCATCTTGGTGCTTTTCAACCAAATGCATTAATTTTCCAGGTGTCTTCCTTTGTGTACACAGAGAATTGCTGCATGATTATTCCAGATCTCATTTGCAAATCATGGTTAACTTGCTGCAGTTATGCCTTTGTATGCAACTTCCCTAACTTGAAGCCACATCAAAAATTCAGAGCTGGGAAACCCAATTATGATCAGTTTTTTACAGGTGAATACCTTGGTATACATTCAAGACCTGACATAGCCCTGAAACATTTCCAAAGTGATATTAGCTTAATAGTAAATGAACTAAAATTTAAATTATGAATCCTGCTTGTGTGCTTTTACCTAAATGGGACTCAATATCTGAAATCTCTAACAATTCACAATCAGCAGAAAAATCTATATGGGACTACTCTTAACTTGCAAAAACGAAGGGGGTATGGCATTCTGCAAACATGAAAATAAGCTTGGGACCAATTTCCAGTTTATTGACAAGATTCACATTTTAATAGGACAGCTCATGCAAGTAAAAAGGCAAAGATCTGGCTTTTGATCCTTGCTTCTAGAGCTTTGCAAACACTGACTGGCTGAAGCAGGTCTAGAGGATGAGCGGTGGAAGCAGAAACAACAGTTAAGGAAGGACGTGATGCTGCTGCACAGGAAGCAGGCAGCGAGCATAGGTGAACGGCGGGATGACTTAGAGGAGTGCATCCGATTTCAGGTGGAAACAGATGATTGTACAGAGTCCGAGCTTCTCAGTTAGAACATAGCATGATCCCTTTGTGTTTTAGAGGACTTGAACACAGGTTTTTGACACCTTCTGGTTCCCACAGGGCTTTATATCTATGGCAAAGCCTCTGTGAGTTAATCAGTACTTGTTTATTCTAACGCCCTCCATTTAGTCCATAGATATTTCAATCAACAGGTATCTCAACTTGATGCCAGGCTTGCAGTATTTCCTTGCTTGCTTAAAAGCAGAATTTACTGGACTGAACTAAAAAAAAACAACAAAAAAAAGATAAATGTGTTACCCTGTTACCTTGACATTCTTTAAGTGTTAATAAGGACTTTCCGTCACATGGGCTTCTTCTGTTTAATGATTCAACATTGGTTTAATCCTGAGCATATAATATGTGCCAGTCTGTTGTCATGGAGGTAGTTGTGATATGCTCTTTTTTGCAGGATGAGGAATGGATGGCCTCGGAGAGATCACTTTCCTGCTCAAGCATGAAGAACCCTGATAGCATAGTTACCAAAATCAATTGTTTCAACAAATTTATTTATCATATAATGCCTGTAAGGTAAAAATATTTTGTTGAATTTCCCTGTAAAAGTCTGGAGACAATACACATTGTTTAAAAACACAGATACATACCAGGCTGACCACTGTTCATCTTGCACACACTTCCACAGGACAAGTTAACCATGAGCCTCCCTGCCAGACCCTCAGGCAAAAATTTGAGAAAACAGATGGGCCTTACATTGTGCCCTGAAGGTCAATGGACATCGGTTCTGCCAGGCCACTGGGAGAAGTAAATTCCTGAGATGAGGATGTTTCACAAAGAAAGCAGAGCTTACACTCTCCAGATGTTCAAATCCAGGGTGTGTCAGCAAAGTTCGCTGGCTGGTCTCAGCTGTCAAGATAGTGCTTAGAGGAGGAAAAGAGAAAACTTCTTGAGCAGCCTCAGTCCAAGCTATGCAGTTTCACTGGTGCAAACTGATGGTCTTGGATTCACAGCATCCGAACTGACACAGGAACTGATGCCTGGAAACCAACATGGTAACGCAGGGACTGTGTATTTCATAAGAAACCTCTCTCTTGATAGTGCATCACATATAGGACATTTTTATGTAATTAGTTAATAAATTACCTGACAGCTTCTTGCAGTACGAATTTATTTATTTTTGGTTAACCATATTGTTCTGGTTTTCCTTCCAAAAGTCTGGGGATGCACTGTGCAAAGCCTTCCCTCCAAAGCTCACTTGCATCCCACCCGTGTTTCCATCCACAACCGAGTCCTTCAGTGTTGCACCGTTCCCTTTCCACACGGCTACACATCGCCCTCAAATCCCCGCTTTTGGCTTGGGCGTCAGAGACTGCCACACAGTGGCAGCAAGCAAAAAAAAACCGCCTCCAACTCTTCCCCGGGGGACCTTGGCTGAAATCAGCCTCTCTGAATGATGCTCGCTGCTAACCCGAAGGGGTGCTTCCTCCCATTTATTTTTTGGTTCTCTCCAGCTTTTTTCTTTCTCGCTTATTTTGCAGTCTCAAAGTATTATCAACAAGCCCAGGTCTGTTATTGTCTTGGTTCGAAGAACACAAATCAGTAGGACAACTGATGGTTTATACCATTCACCCATGTCTCTATGTTTCCCCTCAGGAGAAGAAAAAGAAAAAAAAAAAAAAGATGCTGGTGAATTAATCTTTTCCATGAAATTTTGTTGCCCTTTCTCTCACTGGTGTCCTCAGTGCAGAGACAGATTTCTTTTCCCCAGATCCCAGTTTGGCTGCTGCTGTGGCCACTCAGGCTCTGGTCCCGATGATGCCAGGGGAGAGTTTTCTCCATACATTTAAGGAGAGAGAGGACAGGACTTGACCAGTGTTAGCAGAAGGAAAGTTGCCCAGACTGTTAAAGTGGCTGGCAGACTACCAAGCTTGGCAGAAAAAAGCAGGTTTTTCAACCATGGCCCGCAGCCGACCGGACAGGGTGCTCAGCAGCTGGCACTGTGCAACACTCCCCTGGTGCAAGTCCAGGATCTGGATAAAGCATCCAAAAGGCCCTAGATCTGGCACCACCACCAGACAAGTCTTTCCAAACCCCTCAACAATGGGCAGCTGGTTCCACCACCAGAAAAAAGGATGTCCAAAACATCTTCTTAAACCTGGGAACCACTCCTGCAGTCCTGAATCCCTGAACCTCAAGTGTACTGAGATAACAGTTTTGAAAAAGGTTTTGTTGGCTCCAGCCTTGTCTCCACATGAAGATTCTAAAGCTGCTGACTAAAACCAGCCTCCCGGCACCTCTAGGAGGGCTGGCTTTTGCACTCCTGTCTGATTCCTCAGCCAGCACACCTGCAGAGCCAGCAGTAAGGAGACCCTCATTCAATTACGCTGATCCAAACATCTAAAAATCATTAGTTACGCCTCCAAAAGTCATTTTTTGAAAAAAAGTCTTAGCTCTTTTTTATCTTTCCTTTCTGGTTCCTGCCTTTTAGGTTAGTGTTGTACAGGTCATTTGGTCTAGTCCTAAGCATATTGATCTCTCAAACATTTATTTACATAAATAATCCATGCTCAGATGAACACACTCATTTAACAAAATTAAGACTAGTGTGGAAAGTTTTATGAGTTAGGTCCTAAATATGTATGAAATGACAAAATAAATTTTCGGTGTAGAAATTTACAAATTCTTTACAGAAAGGCTCCAGTCAACACATGCACATAAGTCCTCCAATGGGAAATGGAAGCCAGTTCCTGCTGGGTCCAGATAAAGTTTTTACATTTTTTACTGGTGGACTTTCTAGAGAAATGGAGGGGAAAAAAAAGTAGATTAAAAACCCCAAACAGTTCTGGCTTTATGTATTTACATGATTACATCATCACTCAAAGATGTGGCTGAATATGTCAGGATATCAGGTTATTACAAATCCCAATAGGTTATTCATTTCTGCACCTGTTTCTACAGCAAACACATACTTTCTCTCTTGAATCAGCACTGATATATCCACCTGACTGATGAACACTAAGTATTGTGAAAGATTTGGCAGGGAAGGGGAATTACTCACGAAAATTTTGGCTTTGGTATCTCTTTCAGACCCTACTAGTCCCTCTCTGCTCTGAAGTTAAATGATGAGAAGATACAAGGTCACTGAGGCACTGGGTGGGTATTTCTGCCTGTCAAAAATAACACCTTAGTATATTTAAAATGTAGCCCATCAATACATACACAAAGGAAAACCAAGGAGGAGTAAGGAAAAAATTGCTAAATGATCTGAATATTCTGCTCTCCTGTAATCCCATCTGGAAAACTGCAACTTGGTTCTGCTCTCCGTGAATCAAGGAGTCAGTTGGTAAATGAAGAAAACTCAGAAAGAAACTATGAGAGTGAAGAAGGACCTAAATAATACACTTTGCAGTGGAATAACTTGATCCTTTTAAGCCTAGCAAAGAGATTGCTCATAGTCTGTACATCTAAGTATGAACACAGGCTCACAGGCAAAGCTATAATGAGATCCAGTGATTGGGAGCTGAACCTAGACAAATTCAAGCTATAAAATAAGACACATATTTGTAAAAAGGGGAGTAATTAACCATTGCAGCAACTCAGCGAGACATTATGGCAAAGTCTACTTCTATGGAATTCTGTAAATCAAAATCAGATGTTTTTCCAAAAGACATTGTATTTCAGACAGGAAGGAGGCTGATGCTGTGTGTCAAACAGGAAGGCAGGCTAGACCATCGCGGTAGCCCATCTGGCATTACAAACAATAAACTAGAATTATTCTTTTGTAATGAACTAGATTCTCCAGGGACAACCAAGAGAAAGTTTTGACATCAGAACTGGAAGTCACGTTCTTGGAACATGGAGAGTGAAAAGGTGAAGCAAAGCATCATTTATAGGGAGAGATACTATATTTTATTCAATCATCTGATACAGTTTGATCAGCTTTCATCAGCTTGTCTGGAGTTTTTTCAAGCTATATCCATTCATCTAATTAAATATTTTATCTCTTGACAAACGCAGCTTCACTTACTGTGGAAGATGATTGAATGACTAGTCACAAGCTTGTCATTAGGAAATGCAAAGGGAGAAAGAAGCAGAATTACGATGAAGATGGGAAGAAGCTGAAAAACATGAAAGGGTGAAGGACAAATGAGACAAAATTGTGTTAATGTGGTGAATCCAGGGATATATTTAAACTCTTACTGGTTAGGCACACAGTCAAAATGCAGAAATTCTTGGTTTACTCATTACAAAAGCACTGAGCTCCTGAGTGTGTGTGGAATTCGGCACAAAATATCAGAAAAGTCATGATGGCTCAGTTGCTTCATCTACCTTTCAATTAGGGACACCTACCTCATTTATGGAAAATAAGACATCTAACCACTGATGACCTTGTGCCCTTCTTCTCTTTACTTTTTTATGTATTTTGTATGGCATCATGAGTAGCTTGGCAAATTGGCTGCTCACACTCCGAGTCCAGTAACTGAAATTTCACAAATCCTTAGATGTAGTGACTTGTGTAAAACAAACCATTAGAGCATGAAGAAGTGTTAGCCGAGAGGGCAGCAAAGAGAAAAATGATTTACAAAGACAAAGCTATGGATGGCTCCCTACAACATAAGGCACACCTCAATTTTCCGAGGCAGACCTTTGCCATACCCACCTTATGTTGTGTTAAAATCCTAACCCTTCAAAATGGAGACCGTCACAGCTTAAAATTGTTGTTCTGATAGGATCCATCAGTAACAAGCTTGATTTTGCGGGAATGTTTCATTGCAGGATCCAGGGTGCTTCCAGCTGCTTCCTGGTCCCTGAAGGACCAGAGATGGAGCAGGAAAAGTGAGTGTGATAAGTGCCCAGTCATATTGCTCATCGTCAGCTTGCTTCTGGTGCCAATAATCCTGCAAGTCCCTCACATAAATAGTAAAGTGTTTTACTGTGCCAGACAGGCTAAGTGGGTATGAAAAACCAATCAACTGACTGACACACAGTGAAGATTATGTAGCGGGAAGATTATAATGAAATACCTAGTTATTAAGTGCACTGCAGTGTTCTGAATCACTTACAGTTATAAGTGGTCCTTTAGTCTGTCCACTAAAATACAATAATACAGGATAAGAAGACAGACAATAAAATAGATCTTTATCTGAATAACAAATAGAATAAGTAGTTTTGAGTGGATCAAAGCAATATAAAAATATATTCAAAGCATAATAATATTAAAAATGAATCTGTACAAAAGGCTATTTTAGAAGTAACTCTATTGATACAACAGGATCATTTTTATATATAAGGATTACTAACTGAGGGGGTTAAAGGTTTTGACTCTCAATAGCCAAGGTTTTACCCAATCAGTTAAACAATAACAACAAATATAAATGTCATCCTGTGACAGATTAAAGCAGCCAGGTTTCTCAAAACCCCCGAAACATGCACAAAAGGCATAGTTACGTCAGCTTCATTCTCTTAGTATTCTAAATAAAATGCTAAAGAACTTCATGGTCATTCAAAGCATAACGCACCCATCTTCACCATACATGCCAAATGTGTCTTATTTTCAGCTGGCTGATTTTCAGATAGCATAGTATCAAAACCACAGAACAGTTCTAAGAATCTTTCAAAGTTGTCAGAAATAATTAGTTCTGAAGTATGTCTCAATCGCTACATTTGAGTAAAATACCTACATGAAAATCTTATTCACAGCTACTTGTATTCAATATTAATATGTATTTCTAACTATGTCTGTATGTTTATGTCAAGCTGTCTTTTCTAGAATCCGCTACAAACTTACATTTTTACAACATCTCGCATTCATGAAAATGCATTAATTATAGGAAAACAGAATAAAGAGATGAATATATCAAAACCGTCTTCACTATGTATGCCTCTCATCACACATAAATCCCCAGGCATGTAAACATTTGTAAAATTAAACGCATGCATACACGCATGCAGGACAAGGATCACACTAATGAAGGCATTGTAATGTGTTTTACATACCATGCTTCTATTTATAGACCTGCTTACACGGAACATCAACAGAAAACAGTGCACTGATCCCACATAAATGATTCACTTCAGTTAATACATCAAGAATGATCCTTACGAAACCCCCTTAGTGGTACTCTAGAGTATAAAACACGTCTCTCTAAGTAAAAAAGATATTGGGGATGGCTGGAAAAAAGATACCAGAGCCCATCTGGAAATGCCAGACAAAAAGCTTTGCTCAAGTAGTTATGTGGCAGTGCTGGGGAGGGAAGGTAGCTGGCCCATGGGCGCTCAAAGATGCCTGCCACTACAATGCCAACTAATGCTTTCCGAAAACATGCTTCCGGTTTGGAAAAATAAAACCAAACACCCCCAAACAAACAAAACAAACAACAGAAAAACAAATGAAAAATCCCTCTGCTATGAAAGAGACTTTTCAAGGGCAGGTACAGCCATCAGGTACTAAATTGTCATTGATGGTGAATAGGAATCAATTCCCTAAGTGCTACTTCTGCCTCTGAAAATCCACCCTGAGGATTGTGCTACCACAGAATGATGGCCAGAGAGTCTAACCCTTCCCAGGAAAGGTTTCCTTACCCGCCACAAAACACACTTATATTTTGAAAGTGTTTGAATTGCCCATCTAGTGTCCCAAATGTGTTTCAATTTTTTATGTGGCCTTCTGACTTTCAGTTGTGTTTAAGGGCTCATCACACAAATGTTTGGCTACACTCTTATCTTCTGTCCTTGAGCATCCTCAATAAGTGAGGATGACCTCATGACATTTATATCCCATTTTTGTCAATATTAAATTCTTAAACATTACCCAAGACCAAACAACATCCTCACTTCAAGCAGTATCAGAGACAAGAAGCAGGCAAGGAGGAGAAAGTTGGTTTCAAATGGTCACATCACCAACTACAGTTGACACTAATTCCTGCATATTAATATCATCCAAAGAAAGGGTCATGCAAATTTCTGTTGGCATTTGGTTGCATAGCAACAGCAGAGCAAGTACAGAAACCCAAATACTGTCAGGCTGTAGAGCCACAGCAAGCTCCCAGAAAGTAAGACAGAACAAATATATAGCGTCTCTGCAGAGGAACAGGACAATATAGAAGACCGCTGCTCTTTTTAACAGGACAAAAATAATGAAAATCCCAAATGACTTCTCTCCGTCCATGAGATGCAGGAACACCACAAGAACCCACAGCCATGGGGACAAGTCAGGCTGCACCTGGCCAGGAGGATGATGCCGTGTAAAGGCTGAAATCAGAACTTAATAGCCTTGATGTCTATTAAGCAGGTATTCTTTATCGCAGCACTGGGCACACGGGGATTAGCTCCGCCTAGAGTGTGCCCCGTGAAGGGCTAAACATATAACTTACATACAGTTTACATATTCATGCAATTTCTGAGAACTCATTAATATATGTTGCCACCCACTCCCACATGCGCAATACAGTCTTTTGATGGCCGTCAGAGGTCTCTGGTGATCATTTTCCTTCATCATGATAGTCTTCAATGGGGTGCCCTTTTGATGGGCTCCATTCAGTCAACTCTTTATCTCTGTTAAGAGATCCCAAGGCTGGCCTAGGCTGGCTCTGCATATCTCAACGGTGTTTGGGAGTCCTGAGGCATTCCATCTTTGAAGATAAGAGCATCCTGTCCTTGGGGATAAGCTCCCCTTGTAGAATACCTTTGTCTCACACCTCTATTCTCCCACTGATTCTGCTTGCTCAAGCACATTAAGTCTCCTACACACCAGCTAAAACTGCAGTTCTGGCTGTAACTATGGCTCCAGCTAAAATCACGGCTTCAAGGATGATGGAGGGACTCTGCAGCTGCTCTTCCACTTCCACACTGCAGGTGTGGATCTGCTGGTGGTATCAGCAGGTGGGTGGCACTGGGACATCTGACAGGAGTCCCTCCCTGGATGCCCATCTTGCCTCCCCATACACAAACCTGTGCACAGACATGGGGCGTCACTTGACCCTAGTTCCTGTGGACTTCCGTGGGACTCAGTCTTCTTATTGCTTTCATGGCTCCAGGAAATCCTTTTGCCTTTCTAAGTCTCTGTTACTTTTTGACAAGAGCTTTGAAACTGCCCTCAAAAGAGAAGTTTGCCATCTCTACAAACAGCAAGTGCAGCTGAAGGACATCCTCCAGAGTTTCTAGCACCTTGCAGGCATTAACATGATTGAGACCTTAATGTGCTACCACTCAGGTCTGATATGGCTGCCTGTAGTACCTCCACAAAGTAACCAGGGATCACTCTTAAGTTCATAGTGGGATTTAAAGACTGCTCAACTATTTTAGGGGCTTCAGCCACCAAAAAAACACCTCCTTAATTAGAAACTTCTTGTTGTCTCAGCAAAGTACAAAAGCTGAATTTCTCCCTCAGCCATGGTGACAGGACACCTAGGTGTACTGTGTGACACACTGGAAGGAATTTATACTGATGCCAAACAGTCTACTATTTTTCTGCAGAAAAATGTTGGGCTTCCACCTGCTGACCTGACTGACAAACACCCAGTGTGAGTGAGTGCTAACTTCACATGCATACCACAGGATTTTTTTGGTGTGTCTAAGTTAAATCAAGGTACATATGGTTTGTAGGAGTCTATGCAATTTGCTGAAAATTTCACCACAACAGTATATTGCTATTTTCATAGACAATTTCAGTTAATGGGTTCAGAAGCTAGTTTTCCCTACCCAATGAAATGTAAACGTACGACATGACATATTAAGCAGAGTCAAATAAAAACTGAAATATACTGATGTTTTAGGTCCTCTTGTTTTGCAATGGACCGTGTAAAGTGCTTTGCTTGCTTCATAAATGCTAATCCACCTGGGACCTCAAACTGAGCAATGACTTCTCCCAAGAGGCACCACCACCCACAACTGACAGAAGGGTTGCCATGGCCGAGTGCCTGAGCAGCAACACAAGGATGCTGTAGGACTGCTGCAAAAAGTAGTCATGTCCCCCAGGTCTCACAGAACCATACATTTAGGTCTTAGTTACATGCAACTCAGGCTCTTATAACACTCCTCTCTTCATAGCAGTCAGTTTTTTAGATTAGCATGTGAAACAATGTAACCATCACATAATTCGTTTTCTCTGAGAATTTCAGGCTGAGAGCGTTAGGCTTGTTCAGCCTGGAAAAGAGAAGGCTCCAGAGAGGCCTTATAGCAGCCTTCCAATACCTTAAGGGGGCCTACAAGAAGGCTGAGGAGGGACTTTTCACAAGGGCCTGTAGTGACAGGATGAGCGGTAATGGGTGGAAGCTGAAACAGGATAGGTTTAGACTAGATACAAGGAAGAAGTTCTTTACCCTGAGTGTGGTGAGGCACTGGCACAGGTTGCCCAGGGAGGCTGTGGATGCTCCATCCCTGGCAGTGTCCAAGGCCAGGCTGGATGGGGCTTTGAGCAACCTGGTCTGTTGGAAGATGTCCCTGTCCATGGCAGGGGAGTTGGAACTAGATGATCTTTGAGGTTCCTTTCGACACAAATTATTCTATGATTCTGTCATTCTCTCTTTAAGAATGGGAAGATTTACACACGCAGAATAACATTTATCTTGGCAGGGTCTGTTTCGCCGATTAATTATATTTGAAATTACTGTATTTCTACTCTGCCACAAAAACCCCAAACCAGTCAGTTTTGCACATGAAGTGTGTAACAGTTGACCTAACGTTTTGTGGTCAAAGAAGGCATGGTGTTACACATGCATTTAGCAGCAAGTACATTCCCACTGCCAAGAGCTGCTTGAAGCCTATGACCCATGCAGACAGACGGTACAAAACAGCAGCAGAAGGCTTACATCTCACTGCCAAGCACCTGGAGTCATCCAGTCAAAGAACTACTAAGAACTGTTTCCACATGAAAAAAAAAAAAAATCAACGAAAGCATGCAGTCTTGGTAACAACTGTGCCTCCTTCCAGCTAAGACCCTGTTCTGGACCATCGGTGAGCCAGGGGCACGGCACTTCCACTGCAGCCTCCTCCAGGCCAATTTGGACACAGTCAACCAGCCCACCCGAAGTGTTTCTCACAGCCCTTCCTCCTTTCACAGCGTATAGTCTTTTATCTCCTGCCAGTGGTCAACGATTTGACATTGGCATACAATACCAGAGGTATTTTCCAACTACTTTCCCCTTCCCAGACTGTTGATTTTGGTCTTCAGACTTCACAAAGCCCAAGAGACCTTTGGAGGCTTAGGACGTGGATGTCCTTCAAAGGTTGTTCTTCAAAGATTGGGCTGGGGTTTGATATGGCTTAATTTGGTCTTGAATCACAAAATAACTACTGCCAGAGCCAGGGGATGAACCATCCTCTGCAAGAATCCTTCTCCGTGCTAGGTAGAAAATATTCCAGTTGTTAGTGGCCATGTTAGAGTATGCATATATGTGGGTATGTACATATACACATATATACATATTTATATATAAACATTATGATTTTCTTACCAAGAGATATCTGATGAAAACACAGATGAAAAAGGTATTCATGTTGTTCTCACTCTTAGTTTTCTGACTGAAACAGGACTGACAGGCTGTGGAAGTTTGGATGCAAGCTGACACTCTTCACTACAATGCTTACTGCTCTTAGGGAGGGCAAAGCAAAAGGTTTGGAAGTATATCCCCAGACTAAATCAATGGTAAAAAATGGTAGTGGGAAGAAGGCTGTGGGCAATGGCAGGTAAAAGGGACAAAAGATCATGAAGGGTCAGTGACTGCGGCTGTTGGTGTGATCAGCTGGTGACTGGTGTCATCAAAACCCTGGCAGACCTTGATAAATAATCTATTCCAAGAGCAGGTCTATACAGAGGCTGGAGCTCAATCCTGTGAGAGCGTCACAGGCACGAATCCAGGGATTTTAGGCAGTGCTACGCCATACGTGGCAGGCCTGACAAACTGCTGTAGTTTCTGCCCTGATTTAGATGGGCCCCATGATCTGCACAAAAACATGCTGAGAGCCTTGGGAAACTGCCCAGATGAATCACAGCCACTTTATATCCTCCCCCTGCAACCTCTCATGTTCAGAGCTCCAGCCCTTCAAATGTGGCGACACAGAAGAGCTGTATTGTTTTAACAATGTCCCTGATGTTTGACAAAGTTATGTCGGGATAAAAAGGCTCATGTTGAGATGGCTTATCACAAACGGGCATGGAAAGTTAGTTATGCCAGAGAACAGAGAACTCAATCTCCGTGAAGGATATAAGTACCATAATTTGGGGAGGAAGGGCAAGCAGAAGTACAAAAAGCACTGGTGATAAAGCTATTTCAATGGGGGGATCATCTTTAGACCAAGCTTAACAAGTAGCACAAATTCTAAGCTGGAATAAAAAAAAGTGCTAGAAACTGCATTTAGATTATTCTTCTTAGAAGCAAAAAACCTCACAACATGCAGTACTTTTGTTTGGTGGTTGCCTTCTGAATTCAAAGGCATATCAGATGCTTATTACCTAATAAGGAAATAAAGACTTTCTGTGTGGAGTTCCTGCACTTTATTCTTGAATCTGTCTCCCTCATGTGCCATGAGATCAAAGTGATCTTTTATCCTGTGAGTTATCATTTGCCCAAGATACTTAGCGCCATTCCACAAACAGTTTCAGCAAAGAGAAATTACATTAGCTTCTTTTACCCTTCTTAGTGCGTACATAAGTGCCATCTTCTGGCCACAACAGGGACTGTAAGAGAAGTGGTAAAATAATGAAAATTTAAAAAAAAAAAAACCAATGGAACGAAAAAACCACACACAAACTCAAAACAACGGCTTTAAATCTAAGGAGTAAAACCTGTGAAGAATTATTTGCTCTACAAATAGTAGTAGTCAGTGAACAAGTGCCTACAGATTTAACGTGCAGAAATTTCATCTGGAAGGTGAAAGCTTTTTCTTTATGTTCAAAACGGTCGCATTTGCAAACATCCTTCTAATATTGGTAAACTGAGGAAGGGCAGACAAAAAGCTCTGCCTTTAGGTGCATCTTAATCAGATAATGCCGGTCACCTCAGCTGGAAGCAGCTGCTGCCAGTGGCCCAGAAAGTCCTTCTTACCATATGTTGCCAAGAATAATATGTTGAACCTGAAAAGCTAAATAGATGCCTGTCCTGGTTTGAGTTAAACAGAACCAGTTCTGTTCAGTGGTTTTACTTTTCAGCTCAGTCTCTTCCAAAGACTTGACAGTACCATAAAGTAGGATTGTGTCACCAGTACTTCTCAACAGTATTAAGGAAAAGCGCTTATGGCACTTAAGCAGAATTTCAGACAACCTGGTATTTATCACCCCTGTACTGTGGTGTTGGGCTGCAGCAGCAAGATAGAATCCATTGAAAATACACACCTGAATCCAGTGAATCTCAGCAACCTGTCCACACATCTCCCATGAAGAATGAGACACCTACCATTGCCACATTTTAGAAACCTAGGCCTAAGAACTGTCTCTTTCATAGAATTCTTTCTCCTCCCACAAGTATAATCTGGCAAGATTTTTTTTACCAGTATATTGCAAAACCAAAAATGTTTACAAGTTAGTTACATACTCCTTCTTAGTCTTAAATACTTCATGGTTACATCCCATAGTAAATAAAGCATTGCTGCTAATACCCAGAATTTCACTGCACCCCATGACACTTAGCTGCCTTAAAGTCCCATCTTCCGAAGTAGTGACTACACGATGATGACACAAACACCTTGATGTAAAAAAAAAAAATAAAAAAATAAAAATTAAAGATTCTCTCTCATCCCCATGAGGAAGAAAAGCAAAAAAATACAATTTCTGAAAGCAAGAAAGCAAATAGTTACAAAACACGTCTATTGTTCTTGACGATTTTTAAGTCTCACTCATTACAAAGAAGGAAACAAGGACTGAATATGTTTTTTGAATGCCTGACAGAGAAATATAAGGCACTTTAACACAGATTCAACACAATAGGTTACGGTAAACATAGACTATACAATATATTGCAGATTATATAAAAATAGAAACCACTTTTAAAACCAGAACCCCTTTTGCCTTCGATAATATGTGGAGGGAGACAGGCTAAAAGGAACAATAGGCAGTCATTTATTGTTTCCATTCAAGATGTTAGGCATAAAGTCTTTTGAGACTTAAAGGGAGTTTGATGGATTTTATGGTAGTCACAAAGTCCCCAGTGCTTCTGACCTACTGATGCCCGTAGGAGGTTAAGCACGGAGTAATAGCACTGAGTACAAAGTACAGAGCAAAGGAACTGAGGCCCGCAGTAATGACTCACCCAAACCCAGTGAAACCTGTGGAAGCTTTATCTCAGTGAAATTCAGAAGCACAGAATATAAATAAGGACATCAGGGTCTGATCCTATTTAGAACTGATTTAGCAACGTAGTGGTGAATGCTCCCAGGCTTTACTCCCAAGGAACACAGTAAACTGAAAGCTGGTTTCATAAAGACAGCATTCTCTGCTTCGGTTGACTATGTAATCTGTTTTTTCATCTCCTAAATAAACAATCAAACAAAGAAAACAAGAAATAAAATTTCTATCTAGTTGGATACAAACAGTTTTTTCTTCTTCTCATGTCACTTGTGGAGGGGGTAGGAAAAAACCTTTGAAGTCAAATGTAATTGAATCCAAAACTAAATACTTTGATTTAAAACACTTAACAAGAAAGGGGACAAAGAACTAGGACCACAAAGTTACCAGAAAGAGACAAAGTTACCAGAAAGTTGTACAGGTTGTGAATAGTTTCCCGTTTCTAAAATTTTCATTGTTATTATCTTACACCTGTCTAGAAACTGACTCAGAATGGTTGCTGCCTCAGAACTGCAGGCTTTTTTTAAATTTTTTTTCCAAATAAATCATTCACTAAAACATGTAATTTGTGATTCCTAATTAAAAAAAAAAACAAACACCAAAACCCACACACCTTGCTTCCTATTGTCTAGGTTTTCTAAACCGCTAAATAATTAATTTTATCGCAGCATTGTGACCACATTCAGTACTGTTGTTTTTACAAACCTCACAATGTGCCAGACAACTAACCTTCACATATGTATATGATTTTTTGTATCTGTTTCCTTGCTGTGTCCTAAATTCCATATGGCCACATCACCTCTTAAAACACAGCTAAACACAGATTTTTTTTTTTCAAAATAGTTAATTAGTAATTCTGTAATGGCTGTTAGCTCTTAGCAGTCTCTGTGCCTCAGATAGACAGCAGCACCACAGTATTACCAGGGAAGGAAGTAATTTCTAACATACTTTGATCTTCAGTTTTGCACCTACAATAAAACCTTGTCTAGTCTCATCATCTTGCCAGTCTCCATACTAGACCAGAAGAGGATGACAAGATAACTATGGAGGAGCAAAATGAGAAGCCTGTTCTCATATGTGTATCAGCAAAAGCAACTATAGATTGCACAGAAAGCCTGAATGGTAGTTTGTCTTTTTCCAAATTAATATTCTATCCCATAAGCTTTCAAGTGCAAAACATCCATTTACTTAATAAGGAGATGCACAGACATCTTGCAAAATGGGTTCCTTATTATTATCTTGCTGCATGATTTGAAATCTCTGTAAATACTGGGGTAATATTCAAGATCCTCTGGAGGTGGAGGACTAGTGGGCAGTTGCATTTCCATACGGTTATCCAAGATACTTTGTCAAAGGCAGAGGCTCCCTTCTGTCTGCAAAATCCTAACATAAATTATTACAATAAGCACCAGATATAGACAAGGCACACTCTCAGTGGTTAGGTATCCATCAACAGCAGTTTTAGATAGCGTCTCAACAGCAGTAGAAAAAAAAATCCAAGTATATTTTTAACATTGAAGTCAAGTCCACAGTAGTAACATTATGGCAGAATATGAAAATCTAACTGCTCACAGAAAACAAAATCCATAAATTCCTCTTGCTCCAACTTGCCTCAACACGTAGTTCAAAAGTAACCCCCCGGGCAGAAACAAGTACTTTACACCAGGCTCAAATCTTGGTATTCACTGAGAAAGCCTCACAGCTAGAATATCTTAAGCGGAAACATCAGATCCGGCTGTCTGTATCAGAGGCTGCCTGCAGAGTCGCCTCATCTCCGGCTGGCCTCCGGATGGGCCCGGGATGCAAGGCAGGGGGCGTCAGAGACTGCCGGAGAGACCAGAGGAGGCCGCGAGGGTTTGCAGGGGGCGCCAGAAGCCGCGATTGGGCCTCCGGAGAAGCCCGGAGGGCCCTGCAGGGGGACACCAGAGGTCGCCTCCAGACCCCAGAAAAGCTTGTGGGGCCCTGCAGGGGGTGCCAGAGGCCGCGTGTGAGCCCCTGGAGCAACTCAGGTGTCCCTGCATGGGGCTCCAGAGGG
>NW_009705251.1:24318-27534 GCF_000703405.1 Apaloderma vittatum
CCACCTGCAGGCCCCAGGAGCAGTCTGGGGCGCCCTGTAGGGGACACTGGAGACCACCAGCCGGCCATGGAGTTATCGATAACCGGCTATGTTTAATCAATTGGCAGAGCCCAATATTAGTGATAATTTACAAAACCGCAAGGCGGGAATGAGGCCCAAACTGCACATGCGCTTTGGGTTGGGGGCGAGGAATTCTATTTTCTTGCTGTATCTACAGACCCTCACTCCTGCAGCAAAGCAACATCAACTACGACCAGCCTGCCGCTGGAGAAAAAGCCTAAGATGGACACCGAAGTGGTAGGTAGTTATGTTTTTGCTGCTTTGACCACAGCGGCTTCGTTTGCATTAGTTGTTCTTGTTTGTTTACTGTGGTGTTGTGACGATGATTTGCGGGATTTTTGTAGGAGGCGATCTTGTTTGTGTTGTTTTGGCAGGCCACAACCTTCTCCTGATCCTAATCCCCTAGTGCGTGAAACAAGCGTGTAAACTTGGCCAGTGATGTGTTTCAGTTTTGTCAATGTCAGTGGTTAATGTTGTGAATGTTACAGTCAAATATCAGTAAGATTGTTCATGTTAACAGTTAGTGTGTTATGGTTAAGTGTTCACTGTTTTAATCATAAAACTCTGGCGGGAAAGGAAAAACATTTCAAGGAGAGGACTGCTCTCACCAAAGAAAACGTATGACATCAAAAGATTATGTTGAAGAAAACAGAAGACACCGCCGAGGGATTACCTGCACTGCAAGAAAATGGAGGACACCACTGTCGGACTTCAAAACAAAAAGGACATTTGGACATTGTTTTTGGCATTTGTTAGTTGATGTTCTGTCTTGTCTCGTGTGTCAATAATTCTTAAACTGTTTGACTGGTGTTGTTTTACCTTAATTCAGTCCAAGGTTATCTTGAATGTGGTCGTAGGTCCTAACAGGAGGGAGGCTGTCCTAAAGGGCTTCTAAAGTTAAAAATCAGTAGAAAAATAATAGAAAGTTAGTAACAGCAATAATAATTTTGGGGTGATGGCACTCTCTTTTTTGTCTGTGGAAGTCAGTCAATGTTCATGTCGATCTTCATATTCAGTCACGTAGGATCTGCGAGCCAATAGTCTCTAGAGCTTATTAATACGAGTAGTATTTGGTGAGTATAGAATACAATTCATAGAGACTTATGACAAGGCTGGATTCTGATTCTTTTTTTTTTTTCCAATTTTTGTTTGAGAGTAGAATTCATTCATTCTACTTTAACGCTTGAGTGCAGCCTATAGGAGGCGTGATATGCCCAGGCTACAGATAGCGCATCGCTTAGTTGTTTCATGGTTTTAGCAATAAAATAGGGCTGATTGCCTGATAAAATTGCTAAAGATTCACCAAATCAAATAATTTCCTTCAACGTTTTTGGCTTTTTCTCATGCCTTGTGGGTGCAAAGAGGGAGAGCATTCAAAACAGAATAGGTAGCCCCCATATGGGCTAGAAATCCAATTTCTTTGTTTCCTAGGTTGGCTTTAAGCAGAGGCTCTGCCAGGATAGATTCCTTTGGTCCTCTCTAGTAAGGCAACAGATTTGACAGACCTCCGTGTCTTTTAGCCCTGTCCCCTGATTTTATGAGTTACCTGAGCTTGTCGCAGCTGCATTGCTGCATGTTGGGTTGTGCTTTATTTTCTTTTCACTTTCCTCCTTGTTACTCTAAACTTTATACGCTATCCTAATCAACCGAGATACTGCGTTCCAGACATTCCATAGCCTTCGCTCCCCATCCAGGGTCTTCCCTCGGTATGCCTGATCTATCTTTCCAAGCCTTTCAGTTTGATACCAAAACCAGCCCTTTCACCCGAGCTGGTCCCTGCCTGTCTGAGAGGGGCTTGTAAACTTTCCCTTCACCAGGACTAGAGTCCTTTGTTCTGTGTGTCCTCCGTTTGCACCCCCTTGCACCCGGGGCAGCAGCTACTCCTTCGTGCAAAAAGGATCTAGGTAGGGCACTTCATTCCATTTTCCTTCTCACCAGCAAGACACATGAATTGCAACATTGTATCCTAATTTCAAGTTCTCTCACCAAGTCCTTCCTGAAGCCACTCTACCAAACCAGGCAGTGAAGAAATCCCTTGTTCCGCCTGAGCGTGCCTGTCAGCCCACTCCTCCGCAGCCAGGCTAGCTCCTACACCAGCCCAGCTAACCGCTTTCCCTTTCCAACCTTCTTCTTTGATTCCTTTTGCAAAGCCAAGGATACGATCTACTACGCTCTGTAAGCTGTATCCATTTTTTCTCTCTCAGTCCTGCCCAGGAATCACCAGGCAGGCACAGCAAGTTTCCAGAAACTTCAAAAGTACTTCTGACAAATTATGGTTGCAACCTTCCCTGTTAGTAATAAACAGCAAAACAAACGAACAAAACCCCCACCAAAACGGCAACACAAACCAGACACACACAAAGAAAAACAAACGACACAAGCGCTAGATTTCAGGGGGCACCCTAAGCATCTCGGGACTACTCTGCCAAGAGGTCACCCTTCAAGCAATTCGGTTATGGTTCAAAGTACGCCAAGTTGGGCAATACGCGTCCCAGGGAGGTACCCCTTAAACCAGTTTCAAATGGCTTAAAGAAAATTCACCAAACAGGAATTGCCCTAGTGTGCCGGAGACGTGCTGCTTAAAGCCGTTTCAAACAGCCCTATGTCAAACAACTCAAAGTAAATCAAAGGGGGGAAAACACAACACCCTCACCTGGAGGATCCCCTCCTCGTGGCCAATTAAATGTCTTGTCCTGAATTGTACTCGGTCTCGCGACAATGATCCCAGAGGTGAGAGTAAGACAGCAACGAGGTCAATGTTGTGTTTTCTTCTGAGTATTTATTATTCAAGTGCAGAGAGAGACAGAGAGAGAGAGACAGAGAAAAAAAAAAAGGGGTTGGGAGGCAGGGAGAAAGGCAAAAGAAGAAGAAGAAGAAACCAATACCAGCACGGAATCCAGCAGCGTCCCACAGGCCCATTGTCGGTAGGGGAATATTGCAACTAGGTGCTGGTCTGCGCTTCTTTTATTGTCATTGTGCCCACCTTTTCTCCACCTTTTCCCGGGAACTAGGCATGCTAAATCCCCTCCTCTTCCCACATGCACGCTGTTGTCTGGTGGTCTCTGGTGGTCGTGGGCTAGAGTCTTGTGGAAGAATGCTCGTAGCCTTCCTTGCTGTGTGCTTTTCCCCTTGTCTTGGTTTAGAAGACAGGGGAAA
>NW_009705252.1:0-9160 GCF_000703405.1 Apaloderma vittatum
TTTATATATATATATAGAGAGAGAGAGAGAGCGCGCTTGTTTTTTCCTCCCCAGCAATGTGGGGTTTTTTATGTTAAGATTTAACACAAAATCACGGCTGAGGCTCTCGACAAATAAAACCTTGCTGAGTAAACCAGCCCAGCCTATGATTTCAGACTTCACAGCTTTCAAAAAAATATTCCTGGCGCTGCGTAACCTGGCAGCTGTTTGATCAGCCCTTCCATCAGCTCACGTACCCTGTGCTCCGCGGCGTAAAGTTTCCTTTCGACACACCTGATGCTTTCCCTCTGGTTTTCTGCTTGTACCACAGAACAGGCTGCCAGTCCTCCAGCTTGTGAAGGAGGAAAACACGTTGTTAAAGTTGCCAACGTCTTATTTCATAACTCTGCGTGTTCATAATTAGAAAAAAAAAAAAAATCCTCAAGTGCGTTGAACTTGCAGTGATTGCACAAATTTTTGTTATTCTAATTCTTTTTTTCTCCCTGCAGAGAGATAGTTTGTTGGAAGTACATTTGTGGGGGTTTTTATTTAGTGTTGGGACACTGGGGTTGAAACAGCCTCTGGATTGCGTAACAATGTGAAAGGTGTTGTTGTTAAAAGGTATTTTTATTTGGCTATTTATATAAATATATACTTCCTTTGCTTTGAACTATATATATAAAACCATACATATGCTTAGTAAGGATGCAAAATCTGTAGAATTTCTGCAGAGACTTCAGCAAACTTGTTGTTATGGAGATTGATAAACATTTTAAATCTTCCATCCCATGGGATCTTTAGAAAAGGCGGCTTCCTCGCAGAAGGAGACGGAGCCTTTTCTCCGCTAATACCGCTGCGACGCAGAGCTTGGACATATTTCCAGCCCGTTGCCTGGTCAGAAATGGTGCAAGACACAAGGTTTTGCCTGTTTCCATCTGGCACCCTAAAAAAAATTAAAAAATAAATTTACTAATACGGGCTTAGCTGCTTTACTCTTCTTTTTATTTGTGATTCCCACTTGTGTACTTACGTTATAAGCTCTTTAGGAAAACAACTTGCATTCCTTTAAAGTTTTGGGCACACAAGTGGTTGCAGACTGTAGAGCTCGTCTCTTCACTGAACTTCCAGGGTTGGAGAGAACGTTTGAGCTGTTGTGTGCCGAAGTTTTTGTATTTTCCACCTTGAAGCTCTCCAGAAGTAGCTGATGCGCTGCCCAACGTAACTTTTTGTGCCATAAAGCTCAATGGCTTAGTATTGCAGCAAGCGAGGAGTAAGTCGTTTATCTCGTTCATTGGGTTTTCACGCAGGAGCAGCATGGCTCGTAGTAGTAGGTGTGAAAATCAAATTTTAGTGGGAATTTTTATTTTTTGCTTGTTGTAGAATGTAAATCTGAGCATGTGAACCTCTTCAGCAGCACCAAGTTGGCCAGAAGTTCTTCTTCTACCACATATAACACGTATAGAACATATAGAACATATACACCATATATAGACCAGATACAACATATATACACATATAGAACATATATAACACATATAGAACAGGAGGGAATGGCTTCAAACTACAACAGAGGAGGTTTAGACTAGACATTAGGAAACAAATCTTCCCAGCGAGAGCAGTGCGAGCTTGGCACAGGCTGCCCAGGGAGGTGGTGGAGTCCTCATCCCTGGAGGGGTTTCAAGGCCGTTGAGATGTGGAGTTGGGGGAGATGGGTCAGGGCTGAGCTTTGTCGAGCAGGGTCAGTGGTTGGACTCGATGATCCCAAGGGGCATTTCCAACCTGAAGTTGGGTCCTCTTCCCTGTTGAAATTGCTCTCTACAACTACCTGTAAGGAGGTGTGGTGAGATGAGGATCGGTCTTTTCTCCCAAGTAACAAGCGATAGGACAAGAGGAAATGGCCTCAAGTTGTGCCAGGAGAGATTTAGGCTGGTTATTAGAAAAAAATTCGTCATGGAAAGTGTTGTCGAGCCCTGGCACAGGCTGCCCAGGGCAGTGGTGGAATCGGCATCCCTGGAGGATTTTAAAAATGCGTAGCTGTGGTGCTCAGGGACATGGTTTAGTGATGGACTTGGCCAGCTACCAGTGATGGGAGTCAGTGGTCTTCTCCAACCCAAGTGATTCTGTGATTCTTCTATGAAATCCACCTTCCTGAGCTAACTCAGCCATCTCAGCTTTTTGGATCTACTCCTTATCGTCCTGACCACTGCCTCTTCGCTGAACATTCCCTCAAACTTTATGAAGCCAACAGGGATTTTCACTGAGCGTGTTTTAGAAGTCGCTACCTGAATTTTCAACGTGTGAATTCCTTCTCTAACCCTCCTTGGAGGCTGCTTGGCCCCTGGTTGAAAGAAGAGCTGGGTCAGTACCTGCTCACCCGTTGCAGCAAGATTTATCAGAATTCCTCTTCCCCAATCCTTTCGTGCCAACCACGCCGTCCGCGGGTCTTCAGCGCCACAAGAGAGCTCCCAAGGTTGGGAATTCTCTGCTGTATTTTCCTAGAGATGGTGCCTGCACAACCCCAGAGATGCACCACGTCTGCAGCTCTGCCTTTGCTGGTACTTCAGTGACTTCTGCTTGTTGCTGTAGCTTTGAAAACAAGTGCTAGGACCTGTTGTTTCATATTTATTTTTCATTTTTAATAGTTTTTGTTTATTTTTAGGTGTCTCTTATTTATTCATTTATTTTTCTTATTTATTTTTACTTTCTAATAGTTTTTATTTATTTTTAGGTGTCTCTTATTCATTTATTTTTCATATTTATTTATAGTTTTTATTTATTTTTAGGCACTTTTTATGTATTCATTTATTTTTCATTTTCCTTTACTTTTCGTTTTCCTTTATTTTTCATTTTTCTTTATTCATGACTGTCCTCAGTAGGTGTGCAGGGTCTGATCTGAGATTGCTCTTCCAATTCCTGGCACTTTCCAGGACACTTTGCTTCAAATTTCGATGAGCGTCGCTATTCCAACGCCCGGCTCTTCATCAAACAAATAGCTTGGTCAGATTTGTGTGGTAATTTTTCTGATGCAGAGAAATGGGGGAGTAGACTAAATCTTAAGCCCGGTTTTTAATTTAGAGGTAGCTATGCCCACGTTCGCTCTGCGCAGCCATCTGAGGGCTCGCATGGGGAGACAAAGCGGATATAATTGGCATTTCTGAGCCAACTGCTGACTGCAGCCAATTAGCTGAGAAGTGACAATTTGTGACTACCGCAGGAAGGCGGCACAATATTGGAATATAAATCGATTTCCACCTCGGTCTAAGCTCAGAAGTGAACTAGTTTTTTATATTTACACGGTAGCAAGTGTTTGTGCCATAAAGCTCAATGGCTTAGTATTGCAGCAAGCGAGGAGTAAGTCATTTGTCTCGTTCATTGGGTTTTCACGCAGGAGCAACATGACTCGTAGTAGTAGGTGTGAAAATCAAATTTTAGTGGGAGTTTTTATTTTTTGCTTGTTGTAGAATGTAAATCTGAGCATGTGAACCTCTTCAGCAGCACCAAGTTGGCCAGAAGTTCTTCTTCTACCACATATAACACAAGTTATTAGCGATGGAACAGGAGGGAATGGCTTCAAACTACAACAGAGGAGGTTTAGACTAGACATTAGGAAACAAATTTTCCCAGCGAGAGCAGTGCGAGCTTGGCACAGGCTGCCCAGGGAGGTGGTGGAGTCCCCATCCCTGGAGGGGTTTCAAGGTCGTTGAGATGTGGGGTTGGAGGAAATGGGTCAGGGCTGAGCTTTGTCGAGCAGGGTCAGTGGTTGGACTCGATGATCCCAAGGGGCTTTTCCGACCTGAAGGATTCTGTGATTCTGTAACTCAGCAGTCAGTTGAGTGTGCTTGGATGCAAATTGCTTTTTGAATTTCTGATGAGTGATTCTTTTAATGCAAGCAGGAGCAGATTCATCTGGACTTATGTCTGGGCTTTCTCTGCTTTCTGTGATCCACCTCTCCCAGAGCTTAAGCTATCACACCGGCTGGTGTCACAGCTGTGGGTGGTTATCCCCTACTCAGGTTTTTCAGCTTTCATTCGAGCATCACAATTCATCCTGCTGATGTCCACACCTAAACCATCAGGTGTGTTACAAACTCGCTGGGATCCCCCACCTCCGAGTTGTGCTCCACTTCGTCTCGTTGTGTGTCAGAGCTTTCTAAGTTACAATTAATTGCTGTAACACCTTTCTCTCAACTTCGTGGCTTAACTTGCCTGACTAGAGAATCTTTCCCTGTGGAACAGATTGTTCTTGCAGCTTTTGAAGACGTACAGGGGTCAAGGCAGCTTCAATTTTCTTCCTTAGCCTCAAAATTGAGGTGTGGTTTCACTGCTCATTTAAAATAGACCCAGGGTGCCTCTGAAAGGGAATGTTCTCCTGCCTCCGTGGCGTGGCATCTCTTTGTGTAGTGGTTGTGATCCAAGTATGGGTCCTCCCAAAAGCTGGCTCAGCAAAGATGAATTTTCAGCTGCAGTGAGTGTGTGGTTTGCTTTACAGCTGCAAACACCCAGAGCACTCTTGCTGCCTGGTGGTAAATAAAGGGATAAGTGGTTAAGGGAAGGGTGTGGATGCACACTTGGGCACCAGCAGCACTTATGGAAGGGTTAGAATGGTGGTAAAATCATGGTCTATAGTGAGCTTTGCTTCGTTCCCTTAAGGATACAAATATTTTGGGGCTTTTTTCAGAGCACGTGTCATGTTCTGCTCTTAACTGAACATTAACCCTGCACAGAGGCAAGGAGTTGTAACGCTTCTCTTCCCTTTCAAGGATTCAGCATCCACATTTCACTGTGAAATGTCTTCATTCCCTGAAATCAATATTCCATCATCCATTTGTTAAATTGCCAAATTGTACTTGGTACATTTGAATGCAGGTCTTGACTGAGATGGGACATAACACTAATCATCCCTTTTCTGGGGCAACTGACCTCCTTCCATTCAAAAAAGAAACTGTCTTTTAAGATACGGTGACACAAGGCTCCCGAAACAAAGCTGGGATGTGTTCTCCTTCTAAAGCACCAGCAACGAGTACAGGATTTGTTTGGTTGTCACAAAATCATGGTTTCTTTCTGCGATCGATCATCTTATACCATTTGCCTATTACCTTTTATACCTAGGTTACAAACGTACAGGTTTTTATAGACTCAGAGAATGTTTTGTTCTCTAATGCTTCTGTGAGGTGTCGGCCCATGTTCGTTATCCCCAGGATACACCGTAATGCAAAGAAGGAAAGCAAGAGCAGATATTAATGAGTTTATTCTTTCCAGGTGTGGTACACAATGTTAACCCAGAGGATGGGTAGTCTTCACTTAGCCTGCTCTTCTCTACTTTGTGGTTTACTCCATGGCCTGATGTGAAAGGTGGAAATAATTAAATTAATGAGACATCCTTTCTCTACCTGTAGCCTAAGTTTTGGACCCATTGGTCAGGCTTCTGACTAGATTTACTTGCCTTTCAGGGCTTCTGCAGCCTGAATTTATCAGATTCATCTTAGTCAAGTTTGCAGATTTGTGTTTTGGGGAGAACAGTGATCTGGGCTGTTTAACCCACGTCAGGCATATAACGTGAGTTTTCCTCCACTTTGCCACTTAAAAAACATTACAGTCTACTTTTAAGCTTGCTTCCACATCAAAGAGTTCTGCAAGAAAGAGGCCAGGTGGTTGTTGGTAAGCTCGAATCCTGAGTTTGACTTCTTCCGTTCACTCAAGTTGTTCTTCCATCGTTTTTGTTGGATCATCTGAGCTTTTAACACCAGGACGTGCTGACCCACTTTCCGATCTCTCTGGGCTTCTTGACGCAGAAAACAGGGGTAATAAATCAGGAGTCACTTCCTTTTTCTCTTGTTCCACATCTGGTCCAATGTCTGTGTGCCCCGTGCAAAGGTGACTGCATTCAGACCAGCGGCGTTGTGGGATGGTCAGTGCCTGAACGTGGCCATGAGGGTGGCAGATAGGCCATGGGACCTATCGGAGGCCCGTGCTCTTCTGGAGCAGCAGCCGAAGGCCGGGTGAAATGTCCTAGGGCAGCAAAATCATAGAATCATAGAATAATTTTGGGTTGGAAGGGACCTCAAAGATCATCTGGTTCCAGCCCCCCTGCCATGGCAAGGACATCTCCCACTAGCTTAAGTGGCTCAAGACTCCATCCAACCTGGCCTTGGACACTTCTAGGGATGGAGCATCCTCATCCTCCCTGGGCAACCTGTGCCAGTGCCTCACCACCCTCAGGGTGAAGAACTTCCTCAGATCTAGTCTAAACCTACACTCTTCCAGCTTCCACCCATTTAAAGAGGTTCTCCTGCCCCTCTGCTCTGCCCTGGTGAGGCCACATCTGGAATGTTGTGTCCAGTTCTGGGCCCCTCAGCTCCAGAGAGACAGGGAACTGCTGGAGAGAGTCCAGCGCAGCCCCAGGGATGATGGAGGGATGGAACATCTCCCTGGGGAGCAAAGGCTGAAGGAGCTGGGGCTCTGCAGCTTGGAGAAGAGGAGCCTGAGGGATGACCTCATAAATATTTATAAATATGTCAAGGGGGAGTGTCAGGAGGACGGAGCCAGGCTCTGCTCAGGGATGCCCAATGACAGGACAAGGGGCAATGGGGACAAGGGGGAAAAAAAATATTGGGAAAAACTTTTTCCCTGTGTGGGTGCCGGAGCCCTGGCCCAGGCCGCCCAGGGAGGTTGTGGAGTCTCCTGCTCTGGAGACATTCAAAACCCACCTGGACAGGTTCCTGTGGGACCTGCTGTAGGTGATCCTGCTCTGGCAGGGGGGCTGGACTGGATGATCTTTTGAGGTCCCTTCCAACCGCTGACATTCTGTGATTCTGTGATTCCTGTATTTAGATGACTGAATCCCATAAATCTGATCTGCAGAGTTGAACAGGGGGTTCCTTCTGAAAAGTTGTCCAGGGAGCTAACATCACGGAGAGGATTTAAGAGCCACCTGCTTGAAAAAAGTTGTCTTCCTCTGCTCCTCCCTTGAGTTGCTGGCTGAGTTTGCCTCATCCCTCGGTGAGCAGGTCAGCTCAAAAATCCCAGCAAACCCCCCCGCATCCCTACGGTGAGCTCTCTGCTGGCTTAGCGACTTGCTGTGGCTCAGCAAAGATGTTCACAGAACGGCACGTGGCAGAGCCGAGACCACCTTTTTGATAGTGGAGCTGGATTGGCTCATTGTTTCCTGAGACCTCACAACCGAGATTGATGGAGTTGGCTTGATGCTTCTGTTGAGTGGAGACCCCCAGGAGCCCCCGTTTTCTGCGGTGGCTTTCACTGGAGCACAATTTATTCATGTTTAAAGCAGAACCGAAAGAGGTAATGATGTTCCTCTTGAGCGGAAGATCAGTCTTTCCCCTCCTTATCGCTATCATGGAGGGCAAAACGAGTGTTTTGATGACTTTGACGTCGCTCAGGAATACTTAAAAGCCAGTTGGTTTTCAACTGGGCGCTCAGCATTCAGGCCACGGCATCCTGTTACCGTTGTCTGTATCCTCCAAGGTCAGATGGAATCCTTGCCTCTAACCATAAAAAGGAGAAGAGACAGAGGAGGAAAGAGAGGAAGATGCACACAAATGTCATTGTTTGGCTCTTGCCTTTATCTCTTTGGAAGCCCTTGGAACTCCTTTTGGTATCACATGCTGCTTTTTTGTTCGTTAATTTTCGTGCTGAGGCTATGTTAAGAAAAAAATATAAAAAAAAAGGCAAAGCAACCTGAAATCTCTGAATTTCTGTGGTTTTCAGTGCCATGTTGTCCCATAGACTTTCAAAACACGAGTGCTGTAGCATTCTCCCACCTGCCAGGTGAGGTTAATGGATCTCGCAGCGGGGACCTTTTGATATCTTCTGAATTCGCAGCAAGCACCGCACGCCGGTGGCCGGCTTCACGTTACGCCTCCTCTGTCGCGCTCCTCTGGTTTCAGAAGCTAATTAGATTTTTGTTTTTTCTCTCCTTCACGATTCTATTTCAGGAACGTGTTGTGTGCGAGAACAAACATCATTTCCAATTTTCCTTTTTCTCATCCATAACGTGAAGGAGAGTTGAAAAGAAAGGCATGATGTGGATTGAGTCACTTTATGCAGTAGCGGAGAAAGGCAAAAAATACAGCACATAAATAATCCTGAATTGCTAGCAGGGCAAGAGAAGTTGTAGAAACAGTATTTTCAGTGTTTGTTCGTATTTTTTCCAGCATTTAGATACCTAAAATATGTCCAATTATGTTATGAAAATGCCATACTTGAAATATTCTTCAATATGTTTGCAGTTCTTCACTTGACAAGTTTATATTAGGAGTGTGAATATTATGTATAAAATTATAAATTATTTGAGCTTAGAGAGAGATTTGCCCCATCTCCATCCTGGCTAATAGTTTGGCTTCTGTTTGTCTGAAATAGCAATAACTTCCAGCACAAGTGGAAGGAATTATGCTGTGATGTTTTATCTGTAAATCTATTTATTATAGGTAAGTCAGAGGATTTACACAAATTTGTTTCTTGCTTTATTTAACAACAACAAATATATTGCAACAAAATTTCTTGTTGTGTTGATGATAGTAATTTTTCCTATTCAGTAACTTTGTAATGAGTTTAAAATATTTGAAATCAGAACTATGAAGGCTTAAGTAACTTTAGATAGGGTCGCTCTTACAGGCTTAAGGTGAACTTGGTTTAGATTAAGAAGGTGACATTTTTGTACAAGATCATTCTCTTGAAGTTATCCTCGAGTTTCTTTTCTCTTGAAGCACAAACTCAGGTACTAATGCAAACCAGTTCCTGGTGCATGATCCCAGTTTGTTTGTCAAAATCTTCGTCAGTCACAGGTTGTGGATTAACTCCAGAAATATTTTCACAGAATAGTGAAATGGTTTAAGTTGGAAAGAACCTTAAAAATCATCTGGTTCCAACCCCCTGTCCTGGGCAGGGCCCCCTCCCACCACCCCAGTTTGCTCCAAGCTCCGTCCACCCTGGCCTGGGGCACGGCCGGGGAGGGGCTGCCACAGCTGCTCTGGGCAACCTGGGCCAGGGTCTCAGTATCCTCACAATGAAGAACTTCACCCTAATATCTAATCTAAATCCACCCTTATAGTCTGAAACCGTTCCTCCTCGTCTTATCTTTACACTCCCTGCCCAAGAGCCCTTCTCCATCTCTCCTGTGTCCCCTTTAAGCTAAGGGAGGCCGCTCTAAGGTCTCTCCTTTCGG
>NW_009705253.1:0-25313 GCF_000703405.1 Apaloderma vittatum
AATATATATATGTATATATATTGTTGTATAATATATATATAAATATATATTATATATTGTACTGTATATATAGTTATATATATTATTGTTAGGCAACAGGCTTCATGAACTTAAGTATAAAGCCACAAAGCACGGATGATGAGGAACACGAACCACCTTTTTGCAGCTCAGATTCACACATGTTGGTGTGGGTTATTTTTTGCTAAGGTTTTGTCCATAGTCTGCCTTTCTTTGATCTGGCTTATACGGTAGTTTGTAGGTGCTGTTGATGTGATCACAATCTTCTGGTTTGGTGTCATCAGAATCTTCTGGTTTTCAGCAGAATTTAATTTCTCTTCTACTTCTGATAGATCTCTCTATTCAGCACACTGTGAGGAATAGTCTTGTCATTTTTGATGCATGGGAGGTTATGAGCATAACTCATGTCCTTTTGGTGTTCATGGGTGTTATTTGAATGAATCACTGACATTAAAGTCTGTAACCCTTTTTAGTCTGAAAATTGACATTTTCAGGGCTTAAGCTCCTCTGTCCGGCTAATGTTGTGCTTCTTGTGCCAGATGTATGCAATGTCACTCATTTCAAAACCATTTGTACTGTGCCTTGGAAGCTGTAACATCTTTAAATGGAAGTAATTACAGACTTATTCAGGAACTGTCACTCTCTCTTTGCATCTCTCATCACTGTTACGAGTGGCATGAAGAGAGCAAGCAGATGGCAGTCTTTTGTTAGGTTTTGCTAGTTTCTTTCCAGATTGGAAAGATCCTCCATAAATATTGTCTTGGAGGTTCAGGCAATAAGATGCAGGCCATCCAGCCAACATCTTACTTCTGAATATCAGTCTGGGTCATCTCTGCTTCACTCAATCCTCATGAGTTATCACTGTAAAGATTAACTCTCTCTAATTGGTTCTTCTGACTGTACTTGCTGCTTTAGTCCTCTACCTCTATTTTTTGAAAACAAAGAAGAGCTATGGGATTACTGGATGAAGTTTATTCTTTTTATTTTGTCCAATTGCTTCATTACCATTTTATACCTCAAATTTAAATCCTAAATTTGTGTCTCCCCCTATCATTTCCCCCACAAATATGGATGTTACTTGCTGTAAGAATTAACCTGCTAAATAAAGCATGTTCATTTAAAATGAATGAGAGTCAGCCAAGTTAAATGAACAAGTTTCTTTGCTATTGATTCTTGTCAGAGCTGTCTATGAATATGAAGAAACATGTTAAGAATTAATTAAGCAATGATTTTGGGGGCTGGGGAATGTGGACTGTATGATTCCACATAAGGAGGACTGATGGTGTGTGGTCATTTAGGTCTTCTAGGGCTCTCTTATTCTCTGGCATTCTTCATTATTATTATTATTCATAATAATAATAATTTTAAGCTGAAGATGCCTCATGTGCTTCTGTGAATACTAAGTTCTGGAACAAAAAGCCTTGGTGCTGTGGAGAAGCACCCTTTCTAGAAATAAGACAAGAAAACTAAATCAAACTGGTATATCCTGTGTAATTATCCTTGTGAGAGCTTAACTTGCAGTAAAGCTTTTTGTTTTCACTTCTTTCTTAAGAATATGGCCTGATTCTTCCTCTTTTTGCCTGCCGGCTTAATGTCCATCTTGTAGTAGTAAAATGGCGGTTCAGAAGTTAAGATATCACAGGGTTTAGGGAGATCTGTATTTATTTCCCTTTCATGACAATTGCCAAAATTATTTTTAACATTTGTGATGCAGATAAGATCCTAAACCTCTTTGCAGAGAGACATCAGCTCCTACAGTTTCCTAAACAGAAATAGGCCATAAAAGAACTCATTAGTCTTTAAAAAAAACCCCCATGCTTAATAATCTGTGAAATGCAAATAGCATAATTTCCAGAGGCATGTGAAGATGAAGACATGAAAGATTTGAGTCACTTAAGAGTTAAAGTAACAGATGATACATCACTTCTAAAAAAAAAAGACTCATTTTTCCAGAATGGGAAGCCTGGATCTTATTTTTCCGAGAAAAAAAAGCTTTCCTGCATACTAGTGATGGCATGTAGACCATACGATACAATATAAAACCATGTAATTTAACTGTACCATCCTCTACTTATATGCTTTTTAACATTTAAGTCAATATAATATCTCTCTCTCTTTTTACCACTCTGTCTTTCCTGTTGTGCTGATACAATATCAAATGTTTTCTTGAAATCCATATAAAATTCTGAACGCTCATTTATTGTTATTATACAGTCGTTCTGGGTTATATATTCCATGCAACCCAAATTCTTTTATTGGCAACATTTAATGCTTGAATGATATAAGGATCTCTGCATTGAATGCCTGTTTCAAAGTGCAGTCAGGTTTATTGGCCACAGCACTGCTGAATTTATGTTTTTCTAAACTGTTCTGTCACTTCAGCTCTCAGTTAATGGTTCTAAGTTCTCTTACATTATACTTTCTGTCAAAAACTTGGATAAATTTCAAATGTAAATTTAAAAAAAAGTCAAAACTTAATTTTTAGAAGAAGGTTTACAATTCTTGCTGTTCCATAGCCCTTTGAGGGCTAGTTGGTTCATTCGTTTAATTTTTATTTTAGAGAAGCTTTTTTTTAAACTGCTTTTTTCTTTCCTTGTGCTTGTACTGAGCAAGTCATATTTTATAGATGCCACATCCATGTTCTCTGCTCACCCAAAACACTCTTAGGGTTCATTTTACTTCAGGAAGAAAGCGTTTCTGCACAGCAAAACTGAAGGAGAGGTTGTAACGAGCACTCTGCTGCATGTACCAGCAACCCTAGGGAATGCATGACATCTGTGTTAGATCGCTGCTTTACTAGCACAGGAGGAGGCCAGGGCTAGCACCCTTTCACAGCCTTTACTGTCCCAGGTATCTTGTCACTGTCTTCCATTATACTCTTGTTTTCTGGCAGCTTTTTCTCATGCTTAGTTTTGTGAGTTTATGGCAGAGCTTAAGACCTCTCAGAAAAATGTTACTCCTTCGAGCAAAGACTGCACAACTATTTGAAAGAAGGGCTTTGCATCATTTTAATAGCTGCAAGAGTGAAAAAGAAGCATGTAGGTTACGGCTTAAGAGTTAATGGAAACTGGTTGTATGGTGAAAGTTCCTGATTGAGTATGTATTTTATAACTGAGATTTTGATCTATTATAGTTAAAATGAGGAAAAATGTGCTGCCTCAGTTTGGTAATCCATTTTTGGGATATATGTGAAAGTCTATTCTGTAGACAGGAGCCTGGTTAATGCAAATGTTTCCAAACGCCAGCCTCAGATGTACTGATGGTGTCATTTTGGGCTGTGCCTACTGTGATATTTACTGTTGATCTCAGCATTGCCTCAAATGAGCTCAAACTCTTTTGTCATCACTGCTCTTCCTAACCGGAATCATCTGTACTCTGTCTCCAGGATGGCATTAAGAGACATCCTGAGCTTTGTCACATTGCACATCACTTTGCAGGCACCTTGTTTGTTTCCACCAATTTGTCCTTGCCTAGGGCTGCTGGAGACTTTAAGAGTGTGAGAGGGGACACAGGGGGAGGAAGTCAAGACAGGGAATTGTGGGGTTGCTGCTCTTTGATCTCCGATGCTGGATACCTGCAGAGTGGATGGAAACAGTGCCAGGAGAGGGGATATTCTTGGTGAGGAAACCCCAGACTAATATCAGCCCTGGGGCTTCTGCACAACTCCATGATCTGAGATGAACTGTTATTTGGGATCAAGCTGAGGTGTTTGCAGGAGGCTACAGCGTAGTCTGCAAACAGACACTTCTTTAGGGTTGACTGTAAACTGAACCTTTACTAGGGTTATAAGCACCATGCTGTGAGCAGAAATCTCTCTGGGGACTGCTTAGACAAGATTTAACAAGACATTACATATTATCTTATATTGTTATAGTTTTATGGAAAGCTATCATAGCATTTACTGGAGAATGCCAGTAACTCAGATTCAGTAATTTTGATCGACTGAATTTTACGGCACACCTATAGTTCTTTATTGAATAACATAGGTTCATTAAAATTCTGTAAGAATCATATCATTCATTCTCAGAAGCTTCTTGAACTCCAAGGGTACCATTTTCTTTCCCCTCTCCTATGTCTCATAGGCTTTTTTGTAAGAACAGTTTCTGTTTAGCTAGGTGTTGGTGGTGCTACAATAGTCTCTGGCTCTTTACAAGGCCAGAAATCTCAGCAAGACTCTCCATTTCCCATGGACCAGATCCAAAGTCCACAGTACAGTCAGTGAAAATCTTTGCATTAATTTCAATAAATGTTGGCTCAGGGCCTATAAGAGTGGCCAACTTTTCCTCTGCCATAATGGTCATGACAGTGTTTTTAAAAAGTCTGTCTTTTCCTTTCTTGGGAAATGTACCATATGCCAGCATCGTAATTAGTTTGGAAAACACTGTATATATGTTCAAAGGGCACTGAATAGCTCTGTGTATGGAGAGCTACCAGAAGTAGGAGGATGTTTGTGCTGAGCCATTAGGCACAGTCTTACTGTTGGTATTGCTACCTCTGCTCTCTACTTCCAGCCATGGCAATTGGCAATAAGCACACTGATATATTATCTTTTCAGTGTTGCTGCTTTTTTAAAGTTATTTCTCCTTTGGAGCTCCAAGCTAGCATGTCTAAGATTATATTTAGGAGTTGTTGTATCTGTGGACAATATATTAAAAAAAAAATGTGTCTACCATCTTCAATATATTTCCAGTCTTTTCTCTGAACACAGTTGTTTAGTTAATTCCAATATTCATATTTAATTTATCAAAAGAGAAATGCAGTAAAGTTGTAATGTCAAATCTCTGATTAAGAATGTCAAGGTGAAAGTTTGAAGGTTTTTTTTTCTCACATATGATCCTTATCCCTAGAAATGAATTAATCTGTAATTTTCTTTGCTTGCTTCTAGAAACTGTGCAAAATATTCTAATGTCAGTCCACCAGGTGTGCATATCCCTACTATCTATGCAATCACGTGGCTTCCATATAGAGGTTTCTTCTGTAGTGTCCATCATATTAACCACTAAAGCCAAGAAAGGAATAATGTAACACTTTATCAAGCAGCTTCAGTATTTGGACCTCACAAGTCACGGTAGTCTGCATTTCCCACAGATGCAAAGTTCAATGAGTCCCTTTTAACTACTCAAAGGAGAGGACTGAGATGTCCAAGTATATTTAAATAAGAGTAAAATCACCTAAGGCATGACACAGAAGACCATCTGACCTGGCCAGTATAGAAATCTCCCTTAATATTCCTTGGGTCCAAAATTCTGATGGCTTGACATCTCAAAATAACACTTTGACTTTAAACAGACATGGGGTTAAACCAGTGTGAGGATAAAATATGATCAGATAGATAAGGCAGTGTGCAACTTACATTTACCTGGATCAACCTTCTGATATGGCTGTGCACATGCTCATAGTTAAATTACTGTCTTATTATGTTATCTGGTAACACTGGAGAACAGACAGCCCTACTTTCTGTGCCAAAGAACTTTGCAGCCTCAGTATAATGCCTAAATATTTAAACAAAAAGAGGTTGAGGAAAGTAAGTTAGAGGAGTAAAATATACAAGCATTATTTTATCAGTATGATATATGGAGCGACAGGTTCTATATCCTCACAGTCACCAAATTTTTTTGCATAAACTTCATGAGAGTTTGAAGAAGGACAGAGAGGTGCTTCTGCAGATACCTGGAGGTCTATGTGTCCCCCATGATGGAAAAAGTTAACTTTAAATTATGTAGCCTGAGTCCCCTGAATATTATACCATGTCGGGGATGTGCTCTTTCTCAGCTAATTCATATTGAAGAGTTCACTCCAAACATTAGAGATAATATGTGGGAGAGCTGCAAAGTATTTATCTGAAAGCTTAATGAATGGTTATAGGTATATATTCGAAGTGGGTATTTTAGTGGAGAGCAAGAGGAAAAGGTAGGCAGAATATAGGTTGTGGAGAAAGTGTATTTGTGATAACAAGTATCACCTTAGCATGTTGTCCCCCATGCAGCTGGTGACAGGGAAGAGGTGTTGCAAAGAACATTTTTTACCTCCAACAAGTGTCTGCCAGCCAGTGTCACTGGTGTCTCTAGAAAAAGTGTCTGCTCCTGTGCATGAAACTTAAATGCAGGTTATTTTCTTGTGAGTATGAGAAAGGAAAATAGAACAGAGGCAGGCAGTAAAAATAAGAAAATGGTTGGAAAGTTGGAAACCAAATAAGAAAGTGCAATAAAGTGTGAAAATAGGAATGCAAAATAAGATTTTTTTATTTTTTTATTTTTTTTTCTTACAGAATTGAGTAATCCCTAGAATTGTTATTGTAGGTCTGATGCTAAGAGGCATCCTATTGTGTGGTTTTGAGGTCGCTGGGCTGGGAAATGCAAATGACAACTGCAAGCTGAGCTTAGGGGTTGTTCAATGATAACATGAGTCTGAAATATGCTTGTTCATAGGCAATGACACCCAAAACATCCTATCTTTCTAAACATTAGAAGTAGAGTGATGTAATGGTAAATGAAGTTCATATCCTAGCAGTTGCCATGTACCACTCAGATCATTGTAAATTTGTCACATCTCATTTAAAACGTCAATCAGTGAAACAGACCTGCTAGGACAGAATGCCCTATCATGATCATATTGTAAGCAAAATCAATTAGAAGAATTTAAAAAATTTCCAGAGAAATCCAGTCCAAAAAATGAACTAAAATAAATACATGGTGCAAGCAAAGTCCCTCATCTCTCTTTTTCTGACTGAGATGGAGACAAGAATGGGTATGAATACAAAATTAGCTTCCAATTAGGAGAAGGGTATTTTACTGGTCTGTTCCTTACGTTTTTCTCACTATTTTAGCCTCATAAAAAAAGCTGATACCTGGGGAAAAAATTCTGTGTGTAGCACTCTTATGAAGTAAACATTTAGATTGACATTAGGCTAAAATTGTGGTATTGACTCCTTGCTGTTACCAAAAGCTTGTAGGAAAAGGTTAGATGAGAATGTCTAAGTATTTACAGTGCTCCTAGGCAAGGTTTCACATTACAGTTTATTGCTCAGAATTAATATCCTAGTTTTGCACCAAGTATTACTCGTATGTGCTCAGCTTCAGTGTTTTACTATGAAAAAAGGAAAGGGAGACATCTGGAAAAGAACAGGTTTTGTCTCAGCACACACTGACAGAGGCAACATGATACTCTCTTTAATCTTTTAAAGGTCATATTCTCCCTCCATCCCTTCGTTTCTCTTCACTTACAGCTTTTCCTCAAATATTAATGCCTGACCATTGCGTGCCTTGTGCTTCTAGCTGATCAGAGGTGCCGCTATCACATGTAATTACAGTCATCATATAAGGAACTGCACGAGGCTTCTGTAATAACTGATACTGGCCATGTGCTGCAATAGCTCACCTCAGGGTAAGCTGATTACTGCAGAGGTGATGCAGCTCCTGACTTCCCCCACTTCCATCCCTATGCCTACTGTGGAGGCTTTGTTTTCAAATACTGGGAGTCTGGAGGAGTCTCCTTCGGAAGCCTCCAGCAGTGGCCTAGGAAGGCCCTGAGCTCACTGGCTTCTTTGATCTGATCTGATACAACAAGGACTGTGTACTTGCATCTTACAGCCGCTAAGCAGAGAAAACCAAAACAGCTTAGAAGACACTCTAAATCAAGTTGCATTCTTATGTTAGCAGAAAAAGAGTGCCATGTAAGTGTGCCTTTTGTCAACACACTGCATGGGTCAATGCTGGCTATCAGCGTCAGGGTTCTCTAAATTTGGCCCGTTAAGCATGAAATACAGGACCACTCTTGAGCATGAATGAGTGTTTAGATGAAAGGTTTTCACTAACAGCTTTTACAAAAATAAGATTTCTTTCACCTTAAATTGAGCCGGAATAGCAATGGTGGTTGACATATTTTGCTCTCAACTGAGAGAGATTTTTAATGCATCTTGGAGCAGTGGGGTGCAAAAGTTTGATAGTTTCTTTCCACTGAGTGCACAGAGGAGCAAGAAAACCAATTTTTATTTGCTCTATTTATTTCTTCAAGCTTTGGAGCTGAGGGTCTCGTTGCAGCCTTTTCTCAAATAGTTTGTCCAGGCTCCACTCTGTTGAGACTTACCTGATATGATAAACATGGTATTGCAATCCCAATACACAGAAAGTTATTAATTAATAATAAAAAAGTCCTGGGAAACAAAGAAAAAAAAAAGCCCCCAAATCTTTAACATCTTCTAGAAGACTGAACTGTTAGGAAGTTCATGGAGAATGATGGATGGTTCTTACTGGAAGAACCAAGAATATGCAAGGAGTCTATTCAGTTTTCATCTGGCTTAGATTTTTCTCAACAAGATGTACCATATACTTCAGGCACACTTATTAAAGAAATTATGGTGTGACAAAAGTTTTTCTGCAGGACGGTGAGCAAAGGCTCCTAAGCTCTTCCTGAATCTAAATTTCCCACAATTATTACTAATAATGCCTCAGATTTTATCCATAAATTCTCTGCATGTGTGCATGCTCCTACCCTTATTTTATGTTGTGATGTAACATTCATAATATTTCCCCTTCATTTGAAGGACCTCAGACAAAGAATGGTTTCAGAAGTCTAAAGTTATATACCTGATGTTTGGCCAAATTATCTCTTTCAAGTGATAAATATTTTCTTTTTCAAGTATCACTATTGAAACCCAGTTTATTTCTGTAAACCTCTGATTCAGCTTGTGTTACAAAATGTACAAAGTTTATACAAGTGCTTATTTTCAGGAGAAGGGGCAGAAGAGATAGTGATCAATTTCAGATTTAAATTCAGTTCAGGTTTAAGAGCACTGAAGTCTTAAAAGTTTGGTTGTTTGTTGTTTTGGGTTTTGTTTTCCAGATGGTGGCAATTACTGCATAAGCTGTTCCTTTATCTTGAGATAAAACTTCTTTGAAGTATTTTGAAGTTGAACTTAAATCCTTGCTGACTTCAGAAAGAGCAGGTCTGGACCTTGATATTCAAAGGTTTACAGGATTGTATGATTTTGTCATTTTTGTCATCTGCTGATTATATAATAGTGGCATTTCCCTCCAAAAGACTCTCAGTCTGTAATTGTGTGTCTTTAAAAATGTAGTCATCAGTCTCCCATCACAAGATCATACTGTCTTACCTATGGCTGCTGACCTCTCATTCCTAAGTCCTGTCCTTATATTAGAACCACCAGTCTACAAAATCACATGCTTAAAATGCAGATGTTAGCAGAACTACTGGTAGAAAACTTTGGGGTAGAGTCACTGTGCTTCAGTAGGTGGCCAAGTAATTCTGTAGAGGGGATACAGAAAAGATTTTTCTAAGATTGTAAAACTCATTGTGATGTGACATTGTTGAGGCAAGAACAGGAAATAATACACAAAAATCCCTAAATTTTATTGCAGAAGAGAAGATTAAATTTTTCAGTTTCTACTAAGTAGCATGACTTGATGATTTTAACACATTTAAAATGTATGTAAATTCCACAATTTTTAAATCACAGTGGCTTTTTACTAAAACTATTAATAATAATTTGAATATGAAGAAAAAAGTTTAAAGAAATCTAAATGAAAGGAAAAATATTTTTCAAACCATTTAAGTGAAAAAAAAATTTACATTTTGTGATACATATTTGGTTCTACAGATACTAATGTCTCATCCTAAATTAAGGAGTATTTTAAAAATACTGTATTGTTAACTTTTTAATTGCTAAATTGAAATAACACACTTCTTTAAAACTGAGAAAGATTTTAGCAGAAAAAATACCTGAAACAAAATTTTCATTTTGGAAAAATACCAGTTGGCCTTATTCAATGAAAAACTAGATACAGCATTGTTGAGGAAATCTGTTCAGTGCTGCTCTGCCTAGACATTGTTACGTTTTCCCAAATGGAATATTCTGTGGGATACCAGTATCTTTCAGAGAAAAGACTGTCAGAACCTTTAAATGGTGCTGAATATTTGACTTTGCTCCAACTCCTTCTTATAAGTCTGTGACTGAAATTTTGCGTGTGGACATAAATACGTGTACCACCACACATCCACGGGCAAGTAATTCTCCTGCTGCCATCAGGCCAGCTGTATCAAAGCTGCGAGGCCATGTGACTGAATGCAGACTTAAGTCATCATCTGGATCTTGCAAAGGGGAAGGTTCAGGCTGAAGTCATCAAAAGGAGGAGATAAAATACCAAGAGGGAAACAGGAAAGCTCTCCTTTTATGTGAAGTCAGACTTGCAGCATTGTCACCACAACCAAAATTTCTTAGTTTGTTTTTAGTTTATTTTAACTCTCAGGTCACACATCCCTCTAATAGACTTTTAGCACAAGTGTATAATTGTAATTGATCTCTTTTTTTGGGTGGATTGCCATAGGGGACTATTAACCAAGAGTAAAATTAACTGGCTTGTACTCCAGATGTCATGGCATCCCTATGAAAGTACAACAGCAAGGCTGCTTTTCTCTGGATATCAATTCAGTAGCCCTTAAAGATAAAACATAGAATCATCAGTTGCAGGCATCTGCTTCACTAGAAACGAGTAAATAAGCAATTTATAATGCTGAGATGTCCTTGATCTGTCACAATATAACACCAGTGATATTCATTGCAAGTGGGTCTTCTTAGATGTCACTGCAGGGGCTGTGTGGCTGAGGGAGGAAAGAGGAATAGAAATATTTCCTCTACTGTTCTAATAAAGCTATTGAATTTATCATCTCAAGAGAAGCAAAGCCAACTTTCCTAAATGGCAAAAGACAAACCATGCTGCCATCTCCATCATTTTTTTAATGCACCTCATACAAAAAAGTGAACTTCATAGCTTACTACTTTTAGATTATTGTATGAATTTTCTGTATAAGTGACTATGTTTATTTTATATCCTAGATAAAGACATAAGCAGGGCTGTAGGTGGAGAAGCACTATGCATTTAACATTGGACCGCTCTTATCCTTTTTCAGTTAGTGTTTCAAACCTTTTAACACAGTTGGACTGAGAGAGCAGTAAGGTCCTAGGGGTGATGGACTACTGGCTCGATGTAGGCAGAGAGAAAAAAGGATGAAGGGGAGACAGAACTAGTGGAAAGATTTGAGCAAGCTCACTGGTACATGTGATGTGCTGGGAGAAAAAACTCGTGATGGAACAGAGAAATTATTTGAACAAGGCTGAGGTATTTGTGTGAAAAGATGTAAAGACCTTGATGGAATTGTGCGTCAGAGAACCAAGCTCAGGGTTTAAAATATGACAGTTCACATAAATTATATGTGTTATTTTGTTTGGGGTTTTTGTTTCACCAGTACAGGCCACACTGCGTGGACTTGCTCTGATTCCTTAACACTTAAGTGTCTTTTGATAGATGTGAGTAATGTCATTAATTGTCCCTGAATAGTGAGAGGGTCAAGAGACAGGAGGAAATATAGAAACTTAAACGAAATAGGACTTTTATAGAAGCATCAACTCAAAGCGTTTAGAAAGATTTGTGTTAGTGCATTTAATTTCCTCCAGATGTTCTTGTAGAGGGGGAATTTGTATTAACCTGGGAAGGTCAAAGGAAAAGCATGCTTTCCTGATTTTCGAAATAGGGAAAAAAGGACCCTTCTTGTGCTAGCCTGACAGCTTTACAATTATCAGAGTAGGCATTGATTTTACTTACAGTACTGTGCCTGCAGAGCTCGCAGAGGAAGGAGGAGCAATTTTTGAAACAGGCACCACTATGGCAGCTATTAAAATTCTAGGAACTTGCCTGCCATTCAGAGCTCCTGAAAAGCTAATGGGGAAGAGGGCCTTCATGTTAGCATTGGATTAAGATTGTTTGCATTTAGTCTGGGTTTTATGCAACTAACTGTTGACACTGACTGCAAGAAAGACAGAACAAAGAAAATAAGAAAATGCTACCACCAGAAATAGCTTTAATTAGCATCCTGTTTGGCAACATCAGCAAAGGCTGAAGTATCTCATCACGCTTAATCGACTGCTTTGCAGAAGGTTTATCTTACGTGGAAAAGTAGGTCATATAAGAAGATTGAGAAGTAGTTGCTCTGGATTTAGTATGATGAATTTGATGGGAAGCCTAGATGGCTCACAGCTGAAGTCACATGAACTAACACGATGTTAAACATGATTGTGTAGCCTGAGGAACAAGAGACAAGTTATCTGTGCCGATGGTTTATTTGAACACCGAAGATTGAATGTATGGCTTTTTCCTAGCTTGTGCTGATTATGAGGTTCGCATTTAGTATTTGCTGATGATTCTCCTGCCCCCTGGCAAGACCGAAATCTACTGACAAGACAGTGGGGCAGGTATCTGTATAGCTGTCTTTCTGCTCCACCATCATTGAGACAAACTGGAATGTGACAACACATAGACCCAGCAGAGGCAGTAACTAATAAAATTACTTAGAATGCCTTCGTCTAGGATCTTTCTGTCCCTCCCTAGCCCTCTACTCAGCAAGCCCTTGAAAGTGTATGGAAATAAACACTATACCATAATACAATGTTGGGCTGCTGGAAAAACGGATGATTGTCAAGTCCTCAGCGGAATGTGCCTTTCCTGTAAAAAGGAGATGCAGGTGAAGTTTTGGATAGTTTTTCATTAACATCTTCCCCTGAGTATAGAAAGGGCCAAGGCAGAGATCTGGATGTTACTGGTGCACTAAACAAGCACTCCCCTATGTTCACATGCTTCAAAGAGATAAAGTTGAAGTCCCTACTTTTTTTTTCCCCCATCTGTGATAGCCAAACCAGCCAAAATAGAATTTTCCAGATCTTAGTTTGCTGTCTGGTATTTTGCTGTCTTGAACTATTTCACGAAAGGAGTTTACTTAGAGAAACGTGCACAGATTAAAATAAAAACTTATTTCCTTCTCTCCTATTGATTGGTCTCTATTTCCCACAATGGGAGTAAAAAATATCAGTTAGTGTTAAACACCAAAAGGGGAATGTTTTCCCATGGTAGTTTAATGTATTTTTTGTATTCACATGTATTTGTTTGTGCTTTCAGTTCACATAGTTCTGTATTGAAAATAAGTAAGCCTTAACCTTTACTCATTTACTTTCTACTGTCTGTAGCTCTTCTTTCAAAGATAATACTGTCTTTTCTTGGTCATGTACTGTTTTTTTGCAGCTGTTTCCAGTTGGGACTGGGAACATCCTTCCAAGTTTCATTCAAAAGCAAATAGTGCTGAATTTTCTTGCTGATTGGTGAAAATCACACTATATATGTGTGGAAAATCTCAAGCCTATAGGTGTTCTCAGAAATGACTACAATTGTAGTCTGGCTGAAGACCATTCATGAATGGAGGAAAAAAAATATCTAAATAAGAAAAATTTCTAATCTGTTTGGACTTCAGAGCTGTCAGACTAGGGGAGCCCAGGGAGGAGGGGACAGAGAGTATTAGTAGGATTTAGCAGGGTTTCTGGAAGGCAAGATGGAGAGCCACCTCCATATTTATCCCTGCAAACCTGACTGCAGTTGCCACCCTGTGTTCCAGTCTGATCTAAATAGGTTGTTTCAATGCATTTGATTTGTTTCTTTTAATTCAATTTTGTGAATGAAGGTCAACTTAAGTTGTCTTTTTTTAAGTATTATTCCCAGGTCCAGAATTGATTAGCTCATCACAATGGACTAAAATGAGAGGTTCTCTACCATGTGCATCCAGCTATGATGAGAACAGATATCTGGGATCATCTAAGTCCTATCTCTACAATGCAACACACGCTCATTAGCACACCAGAGGATGTTTTATTCATGTGAGCTGTGTATATCCATAGCCCAACTTCGATAGGAAAGAGAAAAATACTGTAAAAATAACATAAGCCAATTGTAGATATTTTTTCTCCCCCTCCTGGATCAGTCTTTATACCAGTGCTCAGGGACTCTTCCAGTCCATCACCTCTTTTGCTCCAAGGATCTGCGTTACCCTGAGTAAAAAGCTATCTTTGACAGAAAATTAATTAGTGTCCTCAAACGTCATTATCGGCTCTTTGCAGCCTTGCAAACTTGGTCTTTCTGTGGGATCCTCTGTTATCAAATTGTACTGATGAAAATATTCCCCTGCGGAAAACATTGATGCACTGTGTGATGGCAAAAGCCACTGTGTGATGGCTTCTGTGGGTGTAACTATGGCAGACTGGTTAGGTAAGAGGTAGAAGGAGACCAGGAAACTGGAGAGAACTGAGAAGAAAGACAATGAAAAAAATAAACTCAAACCAACAAAAACACAAAGCTGTGTTGTACAGAAATCACATCATGACACAATGTGAAGAGGAAAGAGACGAGGACAGTAGGAAGCCTTGGGCTCCACGTTGCTCTCCCATTCTTAAATTGCACTTTTCCAGCAGGTGCCTTCCTGTTGTCTGCAGGACAACAGATGATTGGTGATTCACAGTTAAGTGTAGCATTTGATTTTCCTCGGAGACTCTATGCCTTAAGCTCCACAGTTGGTCATCAAGGGAAAAATCGTGACACTGTTTGTTACTTGCTTGAGTTCGCAGCGCAGGAGAGTATTATGATAACATAACGCAGCAGCTTTGTCTTTAGTTGATTCTTTCTCCCCTAATTCACTTTCTGTTGTTTTCCAGTTATATCTTGGGTAGCAATAAGTAGATGATAGTCTCCTTTTTTCTTACCACTAGGGTTCACTGAACCACATTTAATTAAGGGAATGCATATTGACATGCATAACATGATCAGGTCAGGGACTTGAGCTGAAATTGATTGAGTGCAGCTCTTCTACGCTTATTTCAATTTATGAATGTTCAGATGCAGATGGGTAGTGAAAAGGTTTAATTTCCATTTGTGTTGTTAGCACAATCCTTATAATGTAAGTATTAATTGAACATGCTCTCTGTCGGTATAGAGCAATCAAGCATGCCCAGTTTTCATAAGCAAAGGTCAGAGGTCAATTTTGAGCAGGTTGCAAGCAGTCTAGTTATAGTAATATATTTACATTTGAACAGCTATATTATTAAAGATTATGCTCCTGAAAAGTCAGCATTAAAAAAAAAAAAAAGGTAGCAAGTTGGAATAACAACTCTTGTTTAAAAGTAGGTAATTTTTTAAGAGTTATAGAGTGTAATGATTTCCTACTACAGATCTCTGCAATCAGTTCTTTTGGTTAGGTCATCATACACAGCTTTGCAAACCTAGGGTTTCAATTCTAATATTCATTCATTAATTATTTTCATGAAAATCTTAATGCACCAAATGGTTTTGACCTGAAAGCCATGTGGTAATAATGTGTTACACTGCATTTTCAGGGTGTGAGATATGCAGCATTCAAAACCTGCTAAGTAATATTCTCTGTATCTTAAACCACAGCACGGTGGAGTGTTCTAAAATCTGTGTTTTGTTAGTGAAAGTGTTTTATCCTTGTAATGATCTTTACTAGTTTCTATCTTATCAACAAATTGATATTTTCGTGCACACCACACCATGGGCATATGACACATTTTCCATCATCCTTCTATTCACTGTGTTCACATAATGATTTGCAAGTGTTTAAAGCTTGAATGGAAAGATGCAAGTAACTTTGCATTTTGTCCACAACGGTAGTGTGATTTATTTATTTATTCATTTGCTTACAGGGGAAACAGACCATTAAGATACACATCTCATTTCCAATTTAGATACCTCATAAATTCTGCTTGGTTGATAAATTAATGGAAAGGTCTAGGGATTTCAGTCTGGGAATTTCTGTCACATAAAACATTTTCTTTCCCTTGGGATTTTATTGACCTAGAAAGGAAAATACAACCTCCTGTTTCTGGAAATCAACCTTAAGAACTAGGGGCTGTAACTTAAAAGATATTTAGAATGGTGCAGCAGTGTACTTTACTGTACAATACATGGAACAATAACTGATTTCTCAGTTCAGCTAACAAATAAATAAAAAATCCCGCATCAAATGTAATTGTTTATGATTAAACAATGTTTTTTCACAAGGAATAAGGACAAAACATTGCAAACTTTCCTTTTGTGTCAAACAAAGCCCCCAATGTCCCCTGAAGTTTTTTATTATATTTTTGTATTCATGTAAGAAAGGCAACAAAGGACTTGAATCAAGTAGTTGTTATTGCCCTTTTACACTAAGAAGTTGCCCGTAACCAGGGAAGATTGTGGTGTGGTTCATCTTGAGTACGCTCACATGACACATGCAGGACTACCATGGGATCAGGCCCAGCCAGCATGTGCTCATTAAAGGCAGGTCTTGCTGGACAAACCTGATTTCCTTCTATGCCCAGGTGACTTGCCTAGTGGATGAGGGAAAGGCTGTGGACATTGTCTACCTGGACTTTAATAAAGCCTTTCACATGATCTCCCACAGTATTTTGCTGGAGAGGCTGGCAGCTTGTGTCTCAGACAGGTGTCCTCTTCACTGAGTTAAAAGCTGCCCAAGCCCAAGGGGTGGTGGTGAACAGAGTTAAATCCAGTGGGCATCTGGTCACAAGTGGTGTTCCCCAGGGCACCATGCTGAGGCCAATTCTGTTTAATGTCTTTAGCAATGATCTGGAGGATTGAGTGTACCCTTAGTAAGTCTGCAGATGACACCAAGTTGAGTGGGAGTGTTGATCTGCTGGGAAGGTAGGAAGGCTCTGCAGAGCACTCTGGACAGGTTGGATTAATGAACCAAGGCCAATTATATAAGGTTCAACAAGGCCAAGTGCCAGGTCCTGCACTTCAGTTGCAATGACCTCAGGCAGCACTATAGGCTTAGGGAGGAGTGGCCAGAGAGCTGTCCCCCAGAAAAGAACCTGAGTGTACTGGTCGACAGCCAGCTGAACATGAGCCAGCAGTGTGTCCAGGTGGCTAAGAAGGCATCCTGACCTGTATCAGAAATAGTGTGCCCAGCAGGAGTAGAGAAGTGATCATGCCACAGCCTGAGTACTGTGTTCAGTTTTGGGCTCTGCAGCATAAGACAGAAATTGAGGTGCTGGAACATGTGAAGACAATGGTGATGAAGCTGGTGAGGAGTCTGGAGAAGATGTCTTATGAGGAGTGACTGTGGGGAGCTGGGATTGTCTAGTCTGGAAAAGAGGAGGCTCGGGGTGACCTTGTCACTTTGTACAACCACCTGAAAGGAGGTTGTAGTGAGGTGAGTTAAGTAACTAATGACAGAAAGAGAGGAATTGGGTCGAGTTACGCCAGGGGAAGTTCAGACTGGATATTAAGAAAAGTTTATTTGCTGAAAGCGTGGTGAAGCATTAGAACAGGCTGCCCAGGGAAGTGGTGGAGTCACTGTCCCTGGAGGTGTTCAGAAAATATGTAGACATGGCACTTTGGGACGTGGTTTAGTGGTCAGTTCAGTGTTGAGTTGATGGTTGGACTTGATGAACTTAGAGATCTTTTTCAACCTTAATAATTTTATGATTCTAAGGCTTCTTGATTCACTGCCACCCTTTTCCAGTAGGCTTTGAGACTGTGTTTCCTTAGAGAGGCTTCAATAGACTGTGACAGTTTCCACAAGCCCTAGCCAGCAAGTATTTATCTGTGATTGTTCAGCCATTCAGTTTTTTATACTGAGATCAACAGAAAATATTTTGCCCGGCTTCTAATCTTTCTACTCTTAAATGTCAAAAGAAGCAGGCAGGGTTGGGGGGGGAGGTGTGTGTTTGTTTTAAGTTTCTGACTGCCCAAATCCTATTGATTCAGAAGATACTTAGGAATTAAGACATTTCTAAAGTTCTTACAAGCCCTTTTGCCACCTGCATAAATATATGTACATGCATGCCTTAAATATCACCCTAAAGTATTTGCTTGAAAAGGAATTTTTTGTGAGGGAGTGGAATGGAGTCAGGATGTGAAATTGTAAGTTTCTCTGTGCTAGGTGTACTTTAAGACAGAGACACAGTGAGGTTTATACAGACTCCAAATCAAATTCACATCTGGCATACTTTTCAGTGTTGGTCTTAAATGTCATGATGTACCTCACTCCCACCTGTGTTCTGTTCTTGCCTTATGTGGATACATGATATGACACGTAGAAGTAAAGAATGCCCTGACCTCTTACGTGGCTGGCATGAAATCAGAGCAATCTCCCCCTGGTTGTAGAAATAGGAAGTCTCAAGCAAGTGGAGAAAACACAGAGGTCATCCAGTTCTTTATGCTGGCATAACAGTATAAATACTGTTCTTTCCACTGATTCTACTAGTTTATACCTCTAAAAGCTGGTTTAAATAATTTTATAATTAAAAAAAAACAGGAAGCCCTACCTAAGACTAGGAGTCTGTGATGCAGCCAGCCAGCCTGCTGCTCCTGGGAGGAGCTGTAACTCCACAGGCAGACAGACCAGCACTGAACTGACGCCAAACAAAACCATTTAGTTTGACTGGAAAAACACAAAGATTTCAATTTTAAAAGCATCACAAATTTTATTTCAGTTTTCCTTTCTGAAAACTGAAGCAAAATGTTTTATTCTGGTTGGCTTATCCTAAATGCTGGGGAATTTTCAAAGAGCTAGTATTTCCATTTGTGCATGTAAGTTTGGGGTAGAAAGTCACGACAGAAAAATTCCCAGACACCCTGCTAAAGGCTTTTTTATGTAAGGAAGGTAGTTGCGTCTTTTTGGCTTGGAGAAGAGAAGACTGAGGGATGACCTCCTTAATGTTTATAAATATGTCAAGGAGGAGTGTCAGGAGGACGGAGACAGGCTCTTCTCGGGGATGTCTGATGACAAGACAAGGGGCAAAGGGTGCAAGCTGGAACATAAGAGATTCCACAAAAACATTAGGAAAAACTTTTTCACTGTGAGGGTGACAGAGCACTGGCACAGGCTGCCCAGAGAGGTTGTGGAGTCTCCTTCTCTGGAGACATTCAAAACCTGCCTGGACACGTTCCTGTGCAATCTACTGTAGGTGATCTTGCTCTGGCGGGGGGGTTGGACTAGATGATCTTTCGTGGACCATTCCAACTTCAAGCATTCTGTGATTCTGTGAATATGTTTTGTTAAAGACATTTTCTGTGATGTGAACAGTGGTAAGTGACACAGAAACAGAGTATTGAGGCTGCAGCAGGAGCAAGATATGTGTGCATGGACTGTTCCACAGGAGGATGGCAAAAGGGAGAAATGCTGCCAGACTGTTTAGAAACAGACTTGTGAAAGACTAAAGTTCAATAAGGCTCTGTGACTTTCAGGAAAAATCAGGCAGGAGATAGAAACAATATGTGGTAATCCGGAAGAAATTGAGAAGTTGTGCCAGATGGCTGGATGAGTTTTTATTTTGCTTGTTAAATAGCAACAATTAAGCAGAAACAGCAAAATAAAACCTGCGTCCTCCAAACTGGATTTTTAGCCATGTACAAACATGAAAGCCCCTCTGCTAATTCGGCAGTTTCTAAAACATGGGGGATGCACACCAAGGGCTGAAGGAAAAAATTCTTTATAAATGAAACTCTTTAGTGAAATACTCAAACTCTGAAGTATGCTTTCTTAACGATATGTATGAAGCAATACTGAAAAGTCCAGCTTTCAGAATACAATATTTTCTCAGCAGTTCAGAGCAGGCAGGGGCAGAGAAAATTTTTCTAGGTTTGTACTGTGTCTGCTGGTTTGGTGTAAGGGCAGCTGGCACCTGAGCTCTACGCAGCAGGAGAGGAGAGCTACATAACTAGAATAGACGTTCAGATGTGCTTTTTTTCCAAACGGATTATCAGCTTAAAGCATTAGTAGAACTGAAAACTCCATCCTTGCTGTTCCATACTGATCTCCTTCACACAGGTTTGCTAGAAACACTTCAAAGGTTTTCTGACACATGCACACATACAACTTCTCTTCATATATCATAGTCCATTTGTGTTTGCTGTAAATATCAAAAGGCTCAAGCAATGCTAGTTTCCTTTTTGCTCTCTGAGTCCAAATCATTCTACAATATTATATATGACATAACTTGGCAGAGTAGGGTAAGGGTAACCTATTTTGCACAAACTCCCACTCCGAATGTACCCCATACACCGAATGGATATCGTGTACCTGCACCTCAAACTAAGACTCAGCATTGCTTCTGTTACAGTCAGTTAAGAAATCCATGTCAACAGAAATGAATGGACAATCATACAGAGCTTGCTGGAGGAAGAGAAAGACAGTGCTGACAAGTATTATTTCTATGCTCTTCATGTGTTTAATGAATATGATGGAATATCTGATGTCTGTGAGAACTGGAAAGGATCTTGACTTTCAAATAAGGTATCATAAAGAACCATCAGTTTACTGAGCAGAAGAGAAAGTTCTTGTTTAAGGAAGATGAGCTGTGACACTTTTAACAAATTTTAAATTTATATTTTAAGGATGTCTTAGGCCTTTCAATCTGAAGCTTAAAGAAACCTGCTCATATGCTTTGGAATATGTAAGCTAATGCATCTGAACTTGTCTGAAATTATTTGGATTGGAAACTGGGGTGGAAATTTAATGAGAGTCTAATGGGAAAGGTTTCCAGTAGCCTGCATTGGAAATAGTATACAGAAAAGCCTTCATTTAGGTCTAGGAAAAAGTGAGATCTTCAACGATAGGAGTGTTCAGAGAAAATATTTAAGAATCATAAACTCTGTGAGATGATTGACTAAAAATTTGGTTTTATTTCATTAAAGCAAATTGATTTCCCCTCTTGGTACTGATGTAGTGACATAATTACAGAGCTCGGCCACCCTTTGATCCATTTCTTAATCTGTCCATTTGAGAGATAAGGGCTTTACTTTTGGTGGGCAAGCTGTTGTATAAAAGGCAAGATAAAATACCTACACCTTTAACCACAGATTACAGCACCATGATGAGTATGTATAATTTATAATAAAAATCTCATCTCACCCTTGGATCTTCTGTTTCAGGAAGCAGAACTGTTAAGAACAAGATCTGTGGTGTTTTGTGTAACGATAGCTGCTCATCTGCTGTGATACACCAAAGCTAGCTAGAAGTTGAGAAAAATACAGATCATTTTCAGTGAATGTGTATTCTGTGTACAGAATTGCTCGAAACTAGAGAAAGCATCCATTAGATATATGACGCTTTGTGCACCGCATTTCTGTTAGCACTGTTATTGCCCTAAAATGTACCCAGAAATGTTAAAATCTAATAAAAATTCATACTTGCCCAGTAGAAAACTTACTCTATGTTTTGATTGCCTAATCTCAGTAGGAATCTCTGCATGGATAAAATGCTACTATGAGTCTCTGGCATTACTTTGTCCTTAATTTCTGATTAACACACTGGTGAGACATACTGCTATGATAAAAGATGAAAATATCAGACAAAATACATTACATTTAATCATTCAGTACTGATGTCACAACTGATGTTATTTTAAAAGGGGAATTTAAAACATGATAAATAATTCTAGAATTATTTTTATGGGAATCCTTTTAAAAATCTATGTGCTGTTCTTTAAGCAGGATACAGAAAATATTGTTCATTCTTCAGTTACAGAAGAAAGATTAAGAAGTTAACAAACTCAGCCCTTTGAAGATGCTTGAAAAATTATTTTCACTGTTGTGGAATAAAGGGTGGAAAAGTTAGTCCTTAGATTTTACAATTAAGATTAGAAATATTTCCCAGTTTGATTTTCTTATTACACTTGCATTCCGGAGAGCAGAATTCTCTTGGCATGTTTTCTGTGCCTTTAAAACTGTTTGCTATGAGCAACAGAATTTTGTGAGAAGTCTCCTCCTGTAATTTTAGTGATGAAGCTCAAAGAGGTCACAAAGCAAATGAGTTGTGCAGGTCATGTTTCACCCTGACTGTTTCTGGTTACTGACTTTTTTCCGGAAGACCAAGCTGTCGGTTAAAATTGAAAGACAATCTTTCTGAAGTCTGAAATTCTCAAAATTCATCGGCTTCCCATAACCTCCCTTTATTTAACAACCTCATTAATTGCAGCAGAATCCCCAAAATGGCCAAGCAGTGAAAATGCAGGCAGCTGAACAAGGTCAGAAGCTCAAAGCATCAGGAAAACTAATGGCAGCCAGTGCCTAGCATTGTTCCACACCATGACAGCACTGTCTGTGGCCTTATTTGTTATCACTTACAAAAATCCTAACTCCATTTATTTTGGTAGGGCTTTTAGACTCGATTGGGATCCCTATAAATGATATCCAAATCTGCCTAATGTGAGTAATATGTGTTTAAATCTGATAATCTTAATTGTGCAGATGAAAAAGATAGCATTAAGACAAGACAGAGTTTCTCACCAGAGGTTATTAAGAAAATTAAGGATTAGAGAGTGATAAACTGATTAGAACCGTTTAGCAGGGAGGCAGAAAGCACATATCAGGAATAAATGATTACTCTTTTAAAACTGTACAAGATCAGAAGAGTGATACCTTATATTGTCTCTTAGGACTGTTCCCAATTCCTGGGGCTTGCATCTAACATAGTCTCTGAAAATTAGATCTTTTTCATCCAAATTTTCTTATACAGGCCTGGTGCCTTAGTATGGCCTTGATCAAGTGGCTGGTTCAAGGTAAACATGGTTTTGCTTCCTGTGTAAATGTTCTAATCCAGAAAAGCAAATGGTTATGTGTGTAATAACAAACATGTGAAAAGTTCATACAGCTACACTGTTTCCATTCCAGACAGCCAAGAACATATATCAGTGTCTTCCTGGATCTATATATAAAAAAAAAAAATCAATGTTTTATAGGATCTTGTTCAAAATATTAGGTACATTGCAGTTAACCCACAGCTTACTACTTTTCTGACACTGTCCACCTTCTTAGCAAATACTGAAAGGAACACTACTTCTGTTTACACAGCTGATTGCAGTAAGACTAACATGAAATATGTCACATGCCATTCCCTTCCATGTTTCCAACGTTGTGTTCAGTGTAAGTATTGTCACAAAAGCGTCAAAAGTCCAGCTACAGTGACAAAATATGTTGGTTTGCATCACAATCTTCAGATTGCCTTGAATTAACAATGGACACGCTTTTTGTCATGTAGTAGTAATACTTTGCAGTGTACCTATGGTACATATATTTAAGATTTTATTTTGCCCAGAGAATAACGAATTACTCAGCTTTGTTAACAGTGGACTTCTATTTTCTTAGATTTTTTTCTTTTTTTAAATAATGCAGGAAGCTTTGCAAAGATCTCCCCTTTCAAACGCCTTTAATTTTCACTGGAATCTGTTCTATGCAAACTGCTCAATGTTGTGTGAGAAGAGAAATAAATTTTTGTATGTTTGTGTCCTTGTGCACTGGCATCAGCAGAAGTAATTGCTAGACAGTTAAGTGGTGTAGTAGATGGTAAAAATGATTCTTTCTAAAGTATTTGGTTTGAGCGCGGTGCTGACAATGACAACACTGAGGTTGTGGATTCGATTCCCGCTCGGTCCCCATGTGTTGCCTGGTCTAGTCGAGAGGTGGCGTCCCATCCCACGACAGGGAGGTTGGACTAGATGATCTCTAAGGTCCCTTCCAGCTTATGCCATTCTATGATTCTATTTAGCTCCCTCTTATTGCTGAGATTTTGTTTCAATATATGTGTTTCTGTGTGCTAAAATATAAAGAACAGATAGCATTCTGCAGACAGGTTTTTATTAGGAGGGTATGCGTTATATCAGTAGGAAGCTATAGCTACTTCAGTGGAATTATATCACACATCTGCTACTCTACTGAGCAGAAGCTGGTCTCTGGTGTCCAGGCAAATAAATAATATTTCTAATGCAAAACCACTGAAGATGCACCAATAGTGAACATAAAATGAAAACTATTGGTTTTAATACAGGGAAAGATTTATTTTTAAAAAAATATATTGGTCTGTTATATTGCCCATCATTAATCTGAATTAAGTACTGAAGTATTTGTGACCTTTAGAGCTCACAGCAACTTAGTTCCTAACTGCCTGCTGCTCCATATAAAATCCAGGGAGATCTGCTCTGGAAGAGCAATCTTTTCCCAAGCAATCTCCTTTTGATCCAAATGCAAACAAATAAGTATCTCAACAGTATATCCGAGAGATGAAGCAATTTGTGCTCTAGTGTCTGGTTTTTCTCCACTTACAGCTCAAAGATATGATGGCAAGAGTAATATATTGCTGTTCTTCCCATATGTGGTTTTCAGTCCTAGGAAGAGATTTCAATTGTCCAAAGTTGTAATTCAGTATTGCTTTTAATACAATATCAGACTATTTAACACTGTGGATTTTTTCTGATCCAGGAGTATTGCATTACAACAGTTTCTCTGTCAAAACTCTTCCCTTTTCCTCTGTTCTGCAGGGCATGACAGTGCTCCCATAGGTTGTGCTGAGATTGCACATAATATAGGAGCATATATATATATAACATATCATAATCTTGTAATATATAACATAAAATCATATTCTTTAAGGGTCAAATACGTGATGCACATTCACAATTAATATTCAGCATAAACTGTGGTATGATGTAAAAAAACCAGTCCAAACAAAAGAAGCAGCATACAGATATCCCCAAATCCCAAACTGTTCCAAGAGGAACTTTTAAGTCTCATATCTATTATAGATCTGCAAAGAGTAAAAATGAGAAGAGCTTTGTGGAGGTCTGGAGTTAGACTAGCAGTTTCCACATCTTACTATTGTGAGATTTCTCTTTCAAATAAAGGCAAATAAGCCACCAGGACCTTTGTTTCCTCTAAAAATCTTGCATATACTATCCACGTAGGATGAGAAAGATTTTTCATTTGTTTCTGTAATCGTACTACACTTAAATATGAAATCTGTTGCTTCAGTATACCTTCATCTTCTTTTTAGTAAGGTCAGCTTTTTGGCCTGTTAGTGTGAAGTTGCACAGATGTACTATGCTGCCAGCTTTCATTACTGCTTCAGTTTAAAAATAGGATTGTGAGTATGTATAATTGCATGATTTCAAAGGAAAAAGATCAGTGGAGGTCTTTTGAGGGATCAAGTCTTTTTTTGTCTTTTAATGAAAACCTGCACATTGGTTTTTCCACATAACTGACACCTTTACACACACTTGTATCTAAACTGATGTTGCATGTGTTGTTTTTGAAGCTGATCACAGGCCTTTTGGTGTCAGAGAGCTTGTTGTCTACTGTACTTTGTAAAGCATCTCATGCTTATAGTATGCCTAAAGAATAAATAAAATACGTTAAAAGCTTTACAAACCCTTCAAACAAATATAAGGAATGTGAGATTTAAGTCCTATCAATATTACAGGATATCCTACATAAATGTGAGACTACAATAAATTATTATTGGGAACTAATAGGGATTTTTTTCTGTCAAAATGGGACTTGGAAAAAACACATAGATTGATATTTTGGCAAACTTTGTTTCTGTTGACCTCTAAACCTTTAGCTGTGTCGTGGTTTAACCTTGGCCGGCAGCCAGGTACCCACACAGCCACT
>NW_009705254.1:0-1089 GCF_000703405.1 Apaloderma vittatum
ATCCCTTGGATAAAGGTTTAGCCCTCAGAAGTGAGAGTAGCGATAGCGTAATTTTTCTCTGTGTAAAGCGCTGCCCTGTGTGCCTGTCATGCGGAAGAGAGGGAGGGTCTGGCGTGCCTACGTGTGTGCAGTGTTTAGGGAGGTGGCAGTAATTCAGGTAAAACCCGAGTCTGCAGAAACGTACCTGTGTAGTTTCACTCACATGAATAATAGGCAGCTGGGCACAGCTCTGGTTAGAGTTATACAGGAGAAGTGTGAATTGCTAAAACTGTGTTACGGCCATGATATTTCTAAGAGAATCTTGCCTCGCAAAACGATTTTGGGCAAGAGCCCTTGGATGATGAGCAAGGGATAGGGGCTCCCGAAGGGCTGTGGAAAGTCACCTGGCAACAGCATGGGGGAAATCACACATGCTTTGGGCTCCTGAGGTGGTAGTCGTTGAATTCTGATACTTTGTCATGCAACCTGACTAAAGCAGAGGGCAAGTGCTCTTGGTCACCAGAACGCTGGATACTTCCCATCATGCAGAATCAATTTTCTTCTCTAGCAGTGGAGGACGTGCAGCACACCTAGACTTACACCAGCTCAGATCCGTAAGTTAGGGATTTAGACAGGATTTAGGTGCATAAATCCTGCCTAGTCCCAGCACCTGCTTTGCCAAATGCCCTCCTTAGTCAAGTAAGTTTTGCCAGTACCTTGCCTTGCTGCCTTCTTTCTGCTTTGCATGTGTTTAGGATTGTTGCCATTTTGGTAAAACCAAGAGTGTGGTACATAAAATACATCAGAGCCTGGCTGAATTCTCAGGCAAGGCATTCCTCCAAGTGCAGCAGAGGCCTGAAAAATCAGTTGCATTCAGGCCACACCTAAGAAGGACTTAAAATACTAATTTCTCTATAGCACAGCAAACAGGTTGATGGCAGAGTCACCACCCAGAAGCCTGAAGAGTGAAGGGCGTTTAAAACCATGTCACTCTCTTCCCAGGAGAAGGCTTTTGCTCCGAGCTGTAAGCTACTCTGAAGCTGAGACTATTCTATGAATACACTGTCTCCTCCCCCTTTGTGTGGAGAAGCACACACGAACTCCGAGATG
>NW_009705255.1:0-1284 GCF_000703405.1 Apaloderma vittatum
TTTGTAGTGAGTTGAGTTGTGGCATTTAATCCTAAGTAACAAGCCATAGGACGAGAGGAAATGGCCTCCGGGTGCACCAGGGGGTGTTTAGATTAGATATTAGGAAAAATTTCTTTACTGAAAGAGTGGTGAAGTATTGGAAAAGGCTGCCCAGGGCAGTGGTCAAGTCACCATCCCTGTAAGCCTTCAAAAAATGTGAGATGTGACACTTTGGGATTTGGTTTAGTGATCAAGATAGTTGGATAGATGGTTAGACCAGATGATCTCAGAGGTCTTTTCCAATCTTAATGATTCTGTTATTTTTCACCCGGTAAAGAGTATGCCCATCCAATCCATGACTAGCCAGTAAATTTGCAACCCTGTAGAGATAGAGTGGTGGATATGAAAATCAAAAAATCAGAGAATGCTTTGGGTTGAAGAAACCTAAAAGAACATCTAGTCCATCACCCTGGCCATGTGAAGGGACATCTGTCACTAGTTGAGCTTGCTCAAAGTTCCTGACCTTGGACACTTGCAGGGAGGGGGCATCCACTTCTCTCAGTAAACTCTTCAGTGCCTTGACATCCTTATCATTAAATATTTTCTTCTTCTACCCAGTGTGAATCTTCCCACTCTCAGTTTAAAGACAATGTCATTTGTTCTGCCACTTCAGGCCTAAATCTCACTCAGTTTTTCTCGGCCTATGACCACTGTGGTTTCATCTGCAAACACCTGGGAGACGAGCCAGAGGTCACTTAAGTTGGGGTTGGGAGGCCTCAAGACCAGCATGATTACAGAGAGCTGGGGGCCCTGAACTCAGTGCTGTGGGAACTGTGGGCAGTGTAGGAGCAGCCTGAGAGTACTTGAAGAGGGATTTCAGAAATGATGGAGCTTTTCTTGAAAGTGAGAAACAGACTCTGACAGATTTAATGTCAAAAGGTGCAGCTGGGGAGGTCCAAGCTGGACACAAGGGGCAAGAAATATCTCTCCAAGGGCAATGCTGTGGTGCAAAACATCACCCAGAAGGAGTCTGGATCAGCTCAAGTCTCAGCCAGAGAGGACGAGAAGATACCAGTAAAGGAAGGAGACAGTAAAGTGGAGCAGCCGGGTGGATGCCTATAATCTGCAGGTAAAGAGGCACAGGAGATGTGATACCGCAGGACAGCCTGAGGTGGAGATGGCAGAAGGGTGTGGAAAAACTGAAAGTTCCCTGTCACAGTGTCTTCATGACTGTGGTTATGGCTCTTATCTCTGTCACTGACACCTATGAAGAGACAACTGATCCTTCAGCACTGGGGGCTCATT
>NW_009705255.1:1452-1706 GCF_000703405.1 Apaloderma vittatum
CCAGCATCACAGGAACTTCACTTTGATTTTCCTGACCTGTCATCTCTGCATCCAATTTTCTGCTCTAACTGGATGCTGAGGATGCTTTCCCAGTAGTGTCCCTCAGTGGGACTTTTATTAACAGTCAAGAAACTTTGGAGTTTGAATCCAACTTGGACTTGCTGAGTGATTTCCTGAACTTGCAGCCTCTGAGGATCATGATAGCACAAAACTTGTGGGAGAAGTCATTAAAGTGTTGCCTTGGTCTGGTGCTG
>NW_009705256.1:0-33318 GCF_000703405.1 Apaloderma vittatum
GTGCTGGAGCGTGTCCAGAGAAGGTCCACAAGGATGATCAGAGGGCTGGAGCACCTCTCCTATGAAGACAGACTGAGAGACTTGGGGCTGTTCAGTCTCCAGAAAAGAAGGCTTCAAGGAGACCTTATGTGGCCTTCTAGTATCTCAAGGGGCATGACAAGAAAGCTGGTGAGGGACTTTTTAGGATGTTGGGTAGTGATAGGACTAGGAGGAATGGATTGAAGCTAGAGAGGGATCGGTTCAGATTGGGTGTTAGGAAGAAGTTCTTCCCCATGAGGGTGGTGAGACACTGGCACAGGTTGCCCAGAGAGGGGGTGGAAGCCCCATCCCTGGAAGTTTTCAAGGCCAGGCTGGATGGGGCTCTGGGCAGCCTGATCTAGTGGGTGATGTCCCTGCCCATGGCAGGGGCGATGGAACTAGATGGCAGGGGGGTGGAACTAGATGATCTTTAAGGTCACTTCCAACCCTGGCAATTCTGCGATTCTAGAGTATCTACAACTTTGACCTTTATTTTTCCAGCTGAGTTCAGAGCAATTTTTTGAATACATGCAGCGCATCAGTGTTTCTTGATTCTGAAATCTTGCATGTTAGCCATGGAAATTTTGAAACCTTTTCATCAAAAAAGCTACACAGAAATGCCTGAGGAAGATACTTGTGAAATCTGCTACCATGAAAATGGATTTAGTGAAATGAATATATTTTTTTCTTGGGCTAGTAGGAAAAATAAAACGGCTTGTGTAGTATTTGACTACATTCATTCTGATTATCATCATAGAAGCTAGTGCATGTATCTTGAAGTTCACTTAGAGCGTGCTGAAGTGCACCTTCCGCAGCAAAAATTCCATTCCCTGTTGAAGCACTTCGTACCTGTGTGTTCTCTCCCATGAAATAGTAAATAGATTTCTGAAGAACTTGCTTCATCTTAAAGTTTTTGTAAACAATAGATGTCTCCTTGGCTGTTATTTTGGTATCTTGAATGATAACTGGAATTGATCTTTACTGCTTTTTTACTTGCTATCTACTAATGAAGCCACTTCAACAAAATAAGCAAAATATTAACATTATGACTCAGGCAGGATAGTAGAGGAAAATAACATATGACTCTGTAGTTAGGCCTTTGCATATATATAAAATGCCATAGGACTTACTACAATTTACAGAGGCATACTTAAGTCTGGCATTTATTAGCTATGGAGTTCCTTAACATTTTAAAGTTTCTTCTGTGCAATTTCTTTGGTATGATTCATAGTCAACAATGTCATGCTTACTCTGTCCTACTGCCATTTCCAAACAGTAATTCAAACAATATTGCACAGTGGTGGGCATGTACTCTACTTCCTACAGAAACTGGGACAAGGATGCATTTCAACACATTTCTAATATTTACTTTATAATATTTACTTTACTTCTTTGTGTCTGTCTCTGCATGTGTTAGGCTGAGCTTTTGATGGAAGCCGCTTTTTTATTTTCCCAGAATTAGTAAACTATGTATATAGTTCACTACAATAATATGTTAGAGCCCACATCTGATAAGCTGCAATAAAAATATTTTTTAGTGAGCAGTATAAAAAAGACGTTGGAGTAATGTTTTATATGGGTTATATAGCATATTCTTAGTAGTGTGTTTGCGTGTCTCATAGAAAGCAGAGAAACGTGTCCTGCTTTTTTGGAGACTAAATCCTGGAAACCATGACATGGGAACAGAGGTTTATTTGACTTCCTTGTGGTTACTTATATTTGTCAAGCTAAACCTTTTCCTAAATATTTGCAGTGTTGACACTGTAGTTGCTGGAATGGCCCTTGGCTTGTGTGGATAGGAGTGGGGCAGCAGTGGCCACAGCTGGTTAGCAGAATGAGGATTTGGGTGAAAATAAATATTCTGGACCTCAGACCATCACGTGGAACTAAGGGCTCCTTTGATAGGGTGGCAGCAGGGACAGTATTTAGAACAAATGTGCCAAGGAAATTCTCAGAACCCCATCGTAATTTGAAAACTGTTACGTTGGGCAGCAGTGCTTCCAGGTAGGTAGCAAATTAGTTTGAGATTAAGGAGGACTGGATACTATTTTCAGGTCCACTAGCAGCCTACGTGGTTGACCTTGACAAATTGTTTCATTCTGTGCCTTGGGCTATGGTTCCGGGTTCCTTAATACCACTTGTGTGCAGCACCAAATCACCTGGTAGCACACTTCCTTTAAATAAGCCGGATCACATGATAGCGTGTTTATGCTGGCTGTGTGCCGGTTGCAGAAGGACAGACGCTACCTGACAGAGCATAACTGTGCAAAATTAGAATTGGCAGAGTGGGTTTCACTTAATCAGTGTGTCATGCAGCTGTGGTGTTTTCTGATCTTGTACTAGACATACTGAAACTGAATTTTCTATCTAGTTCAACCATGATCTCAGTCATGGGGATAGCCTCCTGTATCTCTTTCGGTGAAGAGATTTATTATTTTTTTCCCCTACCTGAAGATTTCAAAGCAATTTGAATGATTTTATTTTAATACTAAGGATTTTAATTGGCAATCTGAACTGTTTCTGGAATTCCAGAAGATCACAACAGAGAGCAACTGAACGTCTCCGTGGTTTGGATCCTTGCTTTTCTAGGCAGTGTCTGCATTTTGGAGTCAACATGAGTTAACTCTGTCTGGCATAGCTTAGCTTAGAGGAAGAAGATAAAATTATGAAATGTAATGAAATTGGTAGGTATTGAGGTAGATAGCAAGTGCGAATTAAAAGGCCATCTTCATCTCAAATCAAGGATTTAATTTTTTTGTTACTATTGATGAAAGTTATTACTGGAAACGCTGGAGTTGTAGTTGCAGTTGATCTGTAGTGAAAATAGTCTTTCAAATTAACCATCTCATCTAGAAAGCTCCTGCTGACAGTCAAAGATTTAAATGCTGGGGCCAGTGGATTGAGGAGAGGGAGCCCTAAAAATTGGATAATTCTCAGCAGCAGGGGTATTGACTTGAAATTAATTTCTCCTGTTAACGGAACACACCCAAGTTGATCAGTGTGTTTGGGGAGGCAGCTCTGGAATACCTTCCATAAAATGTCTCTCTCCAAATGTTCAGTCTTGTTTTAATTACTGTAATTGTTTCCAGAAATTATATGTGTATGTTGGGTATTTTAATATTTCTCCCCCAAAAGTTTAAATTGAATTTACTCATCTAAAAACATTTACTCTTTCTCTATTTTGAACTGACCTTATCAATATGTATATTAAGTTACACAGGTTTTCCCTCTGTAAAATTCTTCGCAGTTTATAGCGAATTGTAAATAAATTGTTGCTTGCATCATTAACTAGATCACACTTTTTTGTACCTGCTACTACGAAGACTTTGTTTTTGTTAAAGAATTTCTGTCAATGAGGAGTTAGTAGAAGTTGCTACTCTCATGCCTAGTTTGCCCCAAAATTATATTATTTGGGACTTTTTCTCATTGAGTTATCCAATACTGGGCGTAAGCTAGAAAGTGCATGTTACATGTAATTTAGAAAGTACTGAATTGTTTCAACTTCATGATATGGATTGTTCTGGATGTTTTAACTTTTATAGAACTGTATAGTGAGGGCCTTTGTTAAAATGGAAAGAACTGAAATTTTGTGGAGAATTTCTTTGTTTTATTTTTTGATGTTGGGAATTAAGAGCAGTTTTTTGACTTCTATTTCATTAAATTATATAATGGGTTTCTCATCATTTTAACACATGCATTCAGCCTGTTCTATGAATGTCAGATTGTCTTTCTTTCTCACTTTTCATATTGCTCCTGTTGATGGGAGGCAGTGCTTTGATTTAAAAGAAGCGTGACTTCTTTGTGTTAATGATTTGCTGCGGTATGTAACTATGCGTATTTTAATGCCTACTAAAATAAAACCAGGTCTGCTTAATAGTACATATGCATGTTATTATCTTCTGGTAGATGTTTCAAAAAAGACCTAAATTCTGCCAGAAATCAATACCAGATGTCACAGTATCTCCCAAATGGGGCCCCATTGTTGATAACCTACTGTGAGTTACAAACACTGGGCTTGATAATAAGAGTTGGCAAGTTGAACTAATTTCTGGGCTCTCATCTTATTTAACTGAGCTAAGTGCATAGCCTGAGTAAGCTGATTTACCAAGCTGAAGTATTTCTTTTATCCTTAGACTTGTGAGTTAACACTGAAATGAATGAAGAACATTTTAAAAGATTTAAGGGAGTAAGTGTGTACATCAGCTACACTCAAAACTTCCTTGTAAAGTGTGAAGTTCTTGCATTAAAAAGTACTCACACGTGCTATGCCTGATAAATTCCACAGAAACAGAGAAATGAAAAGCTCAATCATGTTGCTTCTGTTAACTCTTCTGGCTCTTTTCAAGTGTTGATGCTGGACTGCATTGCTGCTGCTTCTGTGGGAACAATTCACAGTGGTTATTCAACTAGATACTCGTGCTCTGTTCAAAGCTGTTACAATGCTATTTTTCCCCAGCAATCTGTTGTGTTGGGAGAGGAGAGGATCGTAAGGGCTCGCGATGGTGAGTTTGCAAGGGTTGCTGGGAAGATGGCGGCTCTAGTAGGGAAACCTTACAGGTGTGGTTTTGTGGTGTGTGATAATTGTTGTAATGGTGAAGTGTGGGCTGTAGATGAAATGTTTCTCCATGGGTATTTTTATGCTTAGTTGGAGGTGATCAAGGGATACAGGTAAAGGCTGGGCTGCTCTAGAGGCAGTTTGGTCCAGTTCAGTAAAACTGTCTGTTGAAACAGGGCGTTTCTGGATTTAACTGTTAACAACCCCACTGTATCGCCTTACCCTGCTGCGGTCTGTTCCATTCCACCAACTACTGGAGCTGCAGCTCTACTCAGCACCTCTTCTCTGTGAAGTCATGTTGATTATGTTCAGCTTGATGGGCGGCTCCTCCTCCTTTCCCCTTGTTTCCTCTCTTAAAATCTGCTTAAGCTTTTGAATTCCTTTCTTGTCTTCTTTTGACCAAATCCAGAGCTGGCTGTTGTTAGTTGGTGGCATACACTTGGAGAAGACTTGCAGAAGCCTTCCCTTTTCTCTCACCCGCAGCTGTGCGTTTTGTCTCTAGGCACACAAAATCTGACAGATCAGTGGAGATCCTGTTGAAGAGAGTCTTAAGAGAATCTGGCCCATCAGTCGGATTTGCAAAGAGCTGCCACATCAGTTATAACGACGTATGCCTCTGCTAACCCTCCATGAGCTAATTAGACTTCAGTAGAGCTAGTTATCCTCCTTAATCTACCAGTTAGGTTTGCATTTGCCTGCCATCCCCCATCAGTCAGGCTTATAAACATATATCAGACAAATCCCATCAGCTGGGTTTATATGCACAGCACACAGATAGCTCAAAATGGGTTTACACGCAGCCATTTCAAGACCCCACAAAATTCAGACCCAAACTCCTTATATTAGTCCTTATAATAATTCTTTTTGGTACTTATTTATCTCTTAAATTTTTAATAGAAAGACAGTGTCTTATGGTAAGGAGAAACACCAGCTCAAGCAAAAAGCACCTGTAGAGGATCACAAATGTAGCTTTACTTCTGTTCAAGGAGAAACTGAGTTAATTCAGATAAGAGGTGACTGTAATAGAAGTGTGTACAGTCATGGATGGAACAGAAACGCTTGTTCACAGTGTGTCCATAAAAACGAAGATGCATTTAATGAAATTATCCAGGAGCAGGTTTTAACCAACAAAAGGAAGTAACTTTACAAACTGAATAATTACTTGGAATTAATTGCCACAGGATGTTATGAAGACCAGAAGCATTAATGGGTTCAAAAAGCGATTAGACAAATTCATGGGAGAAAAACTCATTGACAGCTCTTAGGTGTAAATATTCAAAACCAGTCACTGTCTTGGGAAATCCCTAGACTAAAAGTTACTAAAGTAGGGAAAGCATATGGTGGGAAACAGAGGAAGAGCTTTCTATTTAGCGCTCTCATTATACTCCTACTCCAGCTCTTTGCTTCTGCCGCTGTCAAAGACAAAAGAATACACCAGATCGATCTTTGGTCTGATGCGCTGTTCACCTCTTTATGCAGCAGGAAACAAACTACAGAGAACATACAGAGTCCACAAGCTCTACTGAATCTTGAAATTTATGTTGACTGGCTATGTAGCTTTAAACAAATAACATTTATAATCTGTTTCAAACCTACCTAAAAACTACCTTTTGCCTCTATAATTTTAATAATTGGAAGGTCTTCAGAGTATCTAATAATATATCTCTATATTCTTACTCATGTATTTGATGATTTAAAAAATAAATAAATGAGCAGCTCCTGCTCTGGGCATTGTTACATAATTGAAAAATTCTTAACCTCAAAGCTCACTTCAAATCTATATCATATAAAACCACACAAACCATTTTATAATTAGGTACTAGCAGATAAAATCCATTTTGAAGTTAGCAGAGCTACACCCACTTGGACCAAAGAAGGGAGAAATCTTCAGCTAGAACCTTGTTTTGTAGCCAGTTTTCTTCCTTAATACCTAAGAAAATCTTAATAACCTCTTCTAAATAACAAATTTCGCTTGTAATATTGACAGGAGGAGGTGAACTACGGCTCTGGCTGAGTATCTGCTGGGATCCCTTCTTATAAATTTGATGAAATTCCAACTTAAGTACCTGCTTTGATCTGAACTGCACCAAATGGGATGAAATATTTTCATGGATGGTTAGGTACAATGTAGGATTTTTAGTTACTTTATTAGATCAGAGTCTGCAAATTTTGAGGAATTTCTGGATCAGTGAACATAAAAATGATTTTATATCTCCATCAACAGTGTTATAAGATAGAAAGGTGGTACAACAGGGATTTATTTATATGGTCAACTAAGTTGTGACTATGGGCTGCTTATTATAGGAGATACTGAATAAAAGACAACACAACTTGTCTTATTTTTTTAATAAAGGAAGCACTAAGTTGGTAGCACAGTCAGAAAAAGATCATGATTTTACATGAGCTTTTATTATTGGAGGAAAGCTTGGCCCCACCATTTTGGCAGCTCTTCTTCAAGTATTTTTTTTCCTCTCTCAGCCTCCTGTTTATCAGACTGAAAAATCCCAGCTGTTTCAGCCTCTATCAATCATGAGCCCATGGCCCCTCCCCAGGCTCTAGTTTCTCCACATACGTTGTGAATCGGGGAGTCTGATACTGGACGCAGTATTTCAGCTGTTGCCTAGTCAATGCTTCACACAGGGGAAGAATAACTTCCTTTGTCCTGCTGGCCACGCTGCTCCTGATGTAGCCAATATCCAGTTTACTTTACCAGCAGTTAGAATGTTTTCTCACATTTCACTTGGCATGTGCCATAACCTCCCTGTCCTTTTCAGCAGAACTGCTGCAAAGCCACTGAGTTCCTAGCATGCACTGGTGTAAGGGGTTACCCTGCTCCTAGAAAAGCTGCAGAACGGTTCTTGTTGATGTTGACAATTCCAGTCTTGATTTTCCTCAAAGTCCTTCCTCATTAAAGCTCTGCCACTTGATGTGTCAAATGCTACTAGGTTAATATTGTCTAGAAGATTGCTGAGAGTGCATTGTGTTTCATTATCCAGGTTGTTGGTGAGGATATCAAACATTTTCACTCTCTCTATTCACCACTCTACTCTGCTTGGTCTTAGCTACCAACTGGATGTCAAACTAATGTTGACTGTGAGCCCAGCTGTCCTGGTAATTTTCAGTCTCGCTACCAGACGATTTGATTACATCCACCACTGTCCCCACACTGCAGTTCAGGTCAATTTATCCCATAAGGCAATCAGTTTGAACTGCCTTTTGCAAGTCCACATTGATTGTTGCTGATTAGCTTTTTGTTCTCTGCATGTTTGGAGATGAATTCCAAGAGGATGTGGTAGGTAGTCTTTCCAAGGGCTGAGGTGAGCCTAACCAGACCGTAGTTACCTGAGTTCTTCTTCTCATGCCTTTTTTAACAACAAGCATAATGCTAGCCTTTTTCCAGTTTTCAGGGGCCTGCCCAAATGATCTTGCTTTGTTTTGGAGGTGACAGGCAGCACTGTAGGAGTCACATCAGCCCAATCTTTCAACACTTTCAGATTAATCTTGTCTGTCCTTAGAGATTTGAATATATCCAGCTGCTCTAACTCATTCCTAACTTGTCATTTCTAACCCCTCCCCTGCCAAACCATCCTGGTAAACCTGGAAATCTAGGAGTAACCTGCCTGTGAAGATTGAGGCAAAATACATATTGAGTACTTCAGTCTATTCATCTGCACAACTACTGGGTGTCTCCCCCATTCAGTATTATCCCCACATTTCCTCTGAATTTACACAATTCCTTCTTGATGCTCTTTATATTCTTATTTGTTTGAATTCTAAATATGCTTTGGTTTTCCAAGTTTTGTTCCTAAGTGCCAAAGCAGTGCTCTTGTACTTATTTTTTTGTTGCCTGTTCTTGTTAGCTGTGTGCTGTCTTTTTGCATTACAGTTCATTAAAAAGCTCCTTGTTTAGTCAAGTGAGTCTTCTACTGAAATTTCTAGTCTTCTCGTACAACAAGATTATTTGTCCCTGTGCTCTCAATAAGTTTTCTAAAAAAATTTACCAGCTATCATAGGCACCTTTCCCATCAGCTTTGCAGGAGATTCTGCTGGGCCATCTCCTGAATAACCCAAGGTCCACTTGCATGAGATCTTGAGTCCTAATTCTTCTGCTTACCTTCCCAGTCTTCTGGATCGTGAATGCAATCAGCTTGTGGTCACTGCTCCCTAGCTACTATCGGTGACCACATTTGCCACTTGTTCTTCATTGTTTGTTCAGAGAGGTCACATGGAGTATTACCTTTGTTTGGTCTCTCTAGCATTTGAATTAAAAAGTTATCACCAATGTACTCTAGAAACACTCTGGATTGCTTGCACAATGCCCAGGTGCCCACAGGGTTGCAATCCCTGATGAGGACCATGGCTGGTAATCGGGTTGCTTTTGGTAGCAGTTTGTGTATGGCCTTATCCACCTTGTCCCCTTGGGCGGGTGGGTGTAACAGGACTCCACTGCTGTGTGGCCAGTGTTGCTTTTGCCTTTGCTTTTAACCAGAAGATTGGTATCACATATGTCTCTGGTTTCACATTGCACCTCTGCATAGACAAGGAGGTGCAACTGCCCTTCTTCCTTGCTTGGTCTCTTCGAACAGCTGCCACGACACTGGATGCTATGCCATTTAATCTTTGTGATCCTGATCACATCAGAGCTCTCTGACTGTGCATAGACTTTTCAGGTAAGTCTCTGCATGCCCTCCCTCAAGTAGATATGTGTAACTTTGCCTTCTCACATATACTTTCTTCTCCCTTTCTTTACCTCTGGGCCAAGTACACATTCCTCAGTGAATTTAATTTAACGCCATACTCATTACAATAACAAGTCTCTTCACTGAGATCTTTTTCGGTTTGTTGTGTGGCTTCCATATCTTTGTAGCTGTCCATCTTCATTGAATGAGGCATTGTAATCAAAGAAACCAGTCTTGCTACTGACAGCAGCTGTACTACCAGGAACCACTCTGCTGGTTACATCTGCTACCCCGGCCTCTCCATTGACCAGAATGATTGAAGAGAGGACCACTAGAATTTCTTCCTTCTCATGGTTGCTCTGAGCTCTCTGTTCCATTTTTGCTGCTCAGGGTTTCCCTTTGCTGTGTTACTTCTGTCCTTCAAGGGCCAGCAGCAAGAGGTAGAATTTGGAAGGCTGGCTGAGTGTTGGCAGTATCTCTGCAACATTTGTGATCTAGCTTCTGGGGAAGCAACAGACTCACCTGGTTAATAAGGATGAATTCTTCTGTTTCACACGGAGGAGCATCATCAGCCACTAACACCAATGTTTTCTTAAGTACTTGTACTAATCTGAAGACTTGAGATACCCGCTCTGAATTTTATCCTCAACCAACCTTTAAGAGTATCAAGTCCGACCATTAACCAAACAATGAGGTTAGAGCTATGAGAATGATTAAGGGGCTTGAACATCTCTCCTATGAAGGGAGACTGAGAGAACTGGGGCTGTTTAGCCTTGAAAGGAGATGGCTGAGAGGGGACCTTATTAATGTATACAAATATCTGAGTAGTGGGTGTCAAGAGGAAGGAGACAATCTCTTCTCAGTGGTGCCCAGCAATGGAACAAGAAATAATGGGTATAAGTTAGAACATAGGATGTTCCTCCTCAATATGAGGAAAAATTTCTTTACTGTGAGAGTGACGGAGCCCTGGCACAGGCTGCCCAGAGACGGTGTGGAGTCTCCTCTGGAGACATTCAAAATCTGCCTCTGCTGTGGAGACTTTCTAAACCCGCCTGGACACGTTCCTGTGTGGCTGCCCTAGGGGATCCTGCTTTGACAGAGGGGTTGGACTAGTTGATCTTTCAAGGTCCCTTCCAACCCCTAACATTCTATGATTCTGTGATTCTAATGCCAGGTCCACCACCAACTCATGTCCCTAAGCACCGCAGTTATATGTCTTTTAAATACCTCCAGGGATGGTGACTCAACCACTTCCCTGGGCAGCCTTTTCTAATGCGTGACAACCGTTATGGTGAGGAAATTTTTCCTAATATCCATTCGAAACCTCCCCTGGCGTTGAGCCTATTTCCTCTTGTCCTCTCGCTTGTTACTTGGGAGAAGAGACTGACCCCCACCTCGCTACAATCTCCTTTCTGGTAGTTGTGGAGAGAGTCTGTCCTGAGCCTCCTTTTCTCCAGGATACACAACCCCAGTTCCCTCAGCTGGTCCTTACAGGATTTATACACTGGTCCCTTCACCAGCCTCTTTGCCCTTCTCTGGACATGCTCCAGCACCTCCATGTCTTTCTTGTAGTGAAGGGCCAAAACTGAACACAGGATTTGAAGTGCGGCCTCACCAGTGCTGAATACAGGGGGATAATCACTTCCCTGCTCCTGCTGGCCACACTGTTCCTGACACAGGCCAGGATACTTTTCGCCTTCTTGGCCACCTGGGCACTCTGCTGGCTCATGTTCAGCTGGCTGTTGACAAACACCCCAAGGTCCTCCCTTCCAGTCAGCTTTCCAGCCACTCTTCCTCAAGCCTAGTAGGTGAAGTTCTGTTTGGGTTTGGCCCTTTTAATTTTCTCCCTACAGCATCTTTGTAGTCCTCCTGAGCTGCTTCCCCTTTTTTTTTTTCCAAAAAAGCTCTCTGTGCAGCCAGGCCAGTTTTCTTCCCTGTGCCCTTAAGATTTCCTTCTTGAAGAATGCCTAGCACTCCTGGACTCCTTTACCGTTCAGGATTGTCTCCTGATGAACTCAGTCAACTAGGCTCCTACACAGGCCAGAGTCTGCCTTCTAGCAGTTCTGCTGACCCCATCCCTACTTCTCTGAGAATCAAAAACTCTTTATCATTTTATGATCGCTATGGCCAAGACGGCCTCCAACCGTCACATCACCCATAAGTCTTTCTCTGTTCATAAACAGCAGGTCCAGCCAGGCACCCTCCCTAGTTGGCTCACTCACCAGCTGTGTGAGGAACTTCTCTTCCACAAACTCCAGGAACCTCCTGGACTATTTCTTCTCTGCTCTATTATATTTCTAGCAGGCATCGGGCAATTCTTACTGCAGTGGGGTTTACGCTTGTGTCTTGGAGTGACTTATTCAAAGATTGTAATGATCTCCTGTGCTGCACCCTTGATGCAGTGAAGCCCGCTCACCCCTCTTGGCAGCTCCTCACCGAACATAGCAGTGAGTTGATCAGAAGGCACCTCCCTGGCTCCCTGCCTCAGGGAGGAGCACTGGGCACCCGAGCAGTCCAAGCCCTGAGTGGCAGAACATACCCTGAGCACTTCCATGGAGGCTGCCAAAGTACCAGAAAGGCTGCACTGGTGACCCGTGCTGCGTTATCACCATTTTGGAGCAGCTTCTGTTGGTGACACCTCTGGGATTTCTTGTTTTGCTTCTGACTTTGCATCCTGGTGGCAGGGCTCCTTGTTGTCGGCGTTCCTGAAGGAGCCCGATCTCATCTCTAGATGAGTAGGAAGCTGATGCAAGTTACCTCTGCTTCTTGTGAGATTCTTGGCAGGGAGCTCCTCATGCTGCTGGTTAGTTCCCTGCCCTGTTTGCTTCCCCTTGCACTGCGGTTCAAAACAAGGGTTGGAAACTGGCCGTGAGTTAGCCATGCTGCTTTAGGACTAGGACTAGCAGTCCTAGTTTTGGGATAGGCAAATCAGGGTGATTTACACGGGATTTGGTTTTGTGTGCTTTCCACAACAACCATTCAGTAAAGTAAATATATGTAGTTATTTTTTTCTGTAAAGCATTTTTAGTAAATCCTCGGTGTCTGTTTTATTGGATGACTAATGCATTTTGGTACAGCTGAATTACATCTATACTGAGTCATTTTGTTTTGTAATGATATATTAAAATGTTTAAATCTCTACAGAAATTAAATATTGTAAAAGACTTCAACCTTTTGGTCTGGGGGTTGTTTTGTGCCTGTATTGTATCACCACAAGCCTCTGCTATGGGAAGGAACTGTAAGCTGAAGGCTGACAGAATGCTGTGTTGCAAAAACATTTCTGGAAACCTTAAGTGAGCCACTGTGTTTTTGCACAGCCATAATTTTGCTTTTTTGAATCAGATCTTCCCCTACTTGCTGTGTAATGTTGTTGCATTTAACATTTCACAATACTGTTATTGGACTCTTATTTTTTTCTAAGCCACTGTACACTCAACATTTCTAAAATTTTCTCTCATCTCTTCTCAGACTGCAGTTTCTTCACATTTTGAAACTAAGGCTTTGTTTATGGGGAAGGTTTTGCTGGTGACAGAACTAAAACAGTTACATCAGTGTTTGCTGGGTTCTTGCTTTTCGCATGGTGTTTGGGGTTTTTTTTGGTGGAGTTTTCGTTTCTTTTGTTTTATTTCATTAAACTTGTATAGGACAGGTAAGCTGAAATGAAATAAAAGGATCTGCAAATTTTGCGCAGGGATAACTGTAAAATAAATGTAAACACTGCTTGTACAGACCAGTTGAACAGCCTTCCTTCCATTACTCTGTCATGCGTACTACTTCTGGAACTACTTCTTCCCTAGTCTGCTATCTTTCTTTTATCAGCTCCCAATGCCCTTACAGTCCTTGAACAAATGCGTGTTATCCCAGGCTGTCCTTATTTTGAAATACCTTACAAGCTTTCACTTGTGCTTCGTTATCCTGGATTTGTAATCTGTGTTTCTCCTGATGTGTGGTTTATATCGCATCTCTGCTTGTGTGCCAGGTCCATCGTTTACTTTGCAAGTGCTTTAGGGCAGAGAGCTATTCATCCTATCGTGTGCTTTCTGAAGCCCATACTGTATTTATAGAATCCAAGGAACAATCATCAATCATTGCGAAAGACCAATATCCTTTTTTTTTTTCTATCTATGAATACAATTTGAGGCTTACTGTTGCCTTCTCGAAGCAAAGAATAAAAACTAAGAACCACAGAGAAAGCTGGTCTTGTACTTGCAGGAATGGGTTCTATTGTGACAGAAGGTTTGAAAAGAACCCTCCACCAATAAACAAACAAACAAACAAAGCAGCTAGGTTTCACCATTGGGCAAGAGAGCTGGTACTACATATTAGAAGAATAGGAGATACTTGTAGTGGTAATCCTAAAATGAATGTGACTTTCTGCTTTGTGGATATTTATATGTAAAATACAGAGAATAGGATTTTCAAAAGTGCCTACATGATTTAAGAACCTTGCAGAAACAAAATGAGAGACTGAAGCCACAGCAAAATGGTTAGGCAATAACCTGGGATGTGGGAGAGTCAGGTTCAAGTATTTACTCCAATTATCTTTTAATTAGTTATACAAAGTGGAACAACTTCAAACAGGAGAGATCAAGATGCTTTACCCCTGAATACCCAATAGCCTGTGGGCTAGGACAACTAATATGGGATGAGCAGAGATTTGAAAATGGGTCACTCACCTTACCGATGACTGTTTTAACCACTGAGATATTAAATCTGATAGTATGTGGATTTCTCTCATCATTGTTTATGAGGAAGGATTTGCCTGGCTTAAGCAACTGACTCAAGGAAAGAGTTTGTGGTGGAAGCACCCGTTGCCATTAGAGGAGTAGCATTCCCTGTCTCTTAGACAATCTTTGCTTCAATAGCTGGCTTTTTGACGTTGGCTTTCTCCATCCGTTTTACAAAAAGTCTGTCTGACTGTCTAGTGAGGGGATTGTGTTATGTAGCAGGATCTCTAAAGCTTAAGTGCTACAGTTTGCACCTTTCCTCCAATTATGCCTTTTTGCGCATCTAGTTGTCTGCCACAAAGCGGGGACTTGCAATGGTGCCAGCAGACCAAATAGGAGCATACAAAGGACTTGTAGCAGAACTGACATTAAACAGCAGACATAAAGACATTGCATTTTGTTAAAATGTATTTACTGCTAAAGGAGGAAATCATGCTAATATACTAATTGCATCATCTTAAGAGACTCATAATTATCTCCACTGGATTTCATGAGTCCGCATCCATTTGATTTATCCTAATTCAGAGCCTTGTCATCCTCATCTGCAATCTCTTGCCCAGATGGAGCATGGAAATCGAGACAAGCGTTCCTAATATGCAAATGGAGGTCTGCAGTTCCACTTCAAAGCGGAAGCTTCTGAAGTGGGAGTTTTAATTATTCCATTTTGAGTTAGTGACTCTGCAAAAGAGGGTTTTTTTCTCTTGCCAGTGACTTGGGTGTTCTTTTTTTTTTTCAATTTTGTTGCCCAACTTTGCAGTAGGCATGTCTCATTCTGTCTGTCATGTGAACAATGAAATGGTTGACCAGTTAATGATCCATCTGTTTACTGATTGTAATCCATAACTTCCTCAGGGAGTTGTTTGTCCTGTTCATGGGTTCTTTTGCATGTAGTATTTTATATAACAAGATGAGATTCCTCATCGCTCATTACAGGAATCTGCCATGAACTTGAGAAACAAGGGCAGGTATCAACTGCCCTATATTTTGTAGACATGAGCTGTGCCTGCTGTCAAAACTTAAGCTCCTTGGAGAAGAGACAGTTCCTTGGACAGTGCTGGTGAAGTTGACGGAGGAGATAAACTCGGGAAGCAAGACATATTATCGCGTGACTATATATTGCATGTCAGAAGACAAAAACAAAGGAGAGCAATCAGGGTGAGGATTGATAATAGTTATCTACAGGAACTGACCAAAATAGCAAGTGATTGGCTGAGAAGTAGCTGAAATTTCTTCTGGTTGTGAATAACTACAGAGTATTGTCAAGTCCAATTTAAACATTTTGCTATGAGGTACTTGTAGAGAAGATCCCTATTGAAACATGAGATGCAGTTACAAGGTTTAGTTGCTTATGGTGAGTTATACTGTTCCACTTTGGCCGGTGTATTTTCACCTTACAAAGAGGCGACTTAAGGAGGTCACCGGCAGTTGCAGAAAGTGTACAGCAGTGACATTTTCAACACAAAATATCTGTAGGTAGCAGTGAGTGCACTCGGGAGAGCACGTACTATGCCATGAAGAGATCAGCATAACCTACCGTTCCTGGGAGACTGCTGACCCAGCTGTGAAGGGAAGGCAGTCCCTAACTCCATCTGCTCCCTAAATCCTTTGCCAGTGACTCAGAAGCTGGAATTTGGTGAAAATGTAAATAGAAAAGGAAGAATGGAAGCATCCAATAATTAGGGCTAGTAATAAAAGAGGAATCAGTTTAGCATGTGATATACAGTGAGTGAGTCAAAGGAATGAAGGAAAAGCGAGCTTGATAGTTATGACAGGTGTGGTACTGAAAAATTGTGACGAATGGTGATGAGATGAGCTTCAAAAGAAGCTAGAAAAGGAAAAGCAAAGTAATATGAGAAAGAGTAAGGACTAGTTAAAAACCCGTACTAAATATAAGAGTTAGGACTGTAAATTCAAGACGATGGAGAGAGAAGTTTGAATGGCAGGGGAGGTGTGATCAAGAGTTGGCTGGCACAGGGTTTATGCTAACAGCCGGGAAGAATTTGGGGAGACAGATTTGATAGCATGGCAGGAACTGAGGAACAAGGAAAATATGTATCCATTGATACTTGGCTGCATAGTGTGTTAAGTTGAGAAGAAAACAACTTCTATTTTATGCTTTTAAGTATTAATGTAAGTGACATTTTCTGGTCATGGACAACATCATATTTCTGGCATTGTCAGCAAGCATTGATGTCAGAAAAGGACTTAAGTTTTTTCAGTATTGTGGCCAAACTCATACTGGTTTGACTTCCTGGGTGAGTAAGTTCTTATGGAGACAAACAAGACTTCTATTCCGTAATCTTTTCTTGTCAGCTGAGGCATTATTAAGAAAAGCGTATTTAAATTTGAAGCTAAGCTTTCTAATTTATTTTGCTTTTACAAAGAGCATTTCAACAGTCTACGTGAAAAGTACTCCATCTAGCAATTCTGTTTCATGCTCCTTTTTTTCCTGTTGCCACGCACACAGACTCTCCTTCAGCCTTGTAACTGCAGTTAAGGACTTTCATTTTTTTCCTATTTGTTCTCACCTTGCTGTCACATTTTGCAGACATGAGTAAACTAATACTGGTGTCACATTCCGGTCTCATTTACAGAAATTGTTACTTTAACTATGAACTATTTAGAAAACTGTTTTAAATTAAAGTTGGATTTTAATTACTTCCAACAACATGTGAAAATCAAGGGCTTATTTGTAATGGGAGAGTCTATACAGGCTGGAGAGCTGGAATATGATTTCATCTTTAATCATAATTTTAAACTTGGATTAATAATTTATGTTTAGATTTTAAAAAGGCATTGCATATAAATTGCAAGAGAGTTGCAAACCAAATATCTCTGAATTTTTAAAATTCTTCCTGTGTACTTTTTATTCTACAGTCAGCTATCAGACTCCATCTGGTATCCACCTGAGAGGTATTACCTTTACTAGTATTGTGTTTAATTACAGCTTATTATATTGTTCACAGTTTTTCAGCTTTCCTTTAATGTGGAGGGTATGAAGTGAGCTGGTTTTGAGCTCAGATGTGGATGTTAATGTAATGACCTATAATAAAAAAGCTGTTCAGGTTTTGTCAAATTTCTCAGAACCTGCTTTTGTGAGGCTCTGTATAGAAAGGGATGCTCTGGAATCGGGAAGTTGGGCTCAGTCCTGCAGGACGCACAGTTGTCCCAGCACAGAAACAGCCAATTGTGAAGGGGTTTGTGGGCCTCATAATAAAGGAAGATGTTTTTAAACAAGGATTTTGAAGAAGAATTTAAAAATAAATTCCCAAATGTTTCTGAGGAGCTTTTCCACAATGGAAGGACTAGGAGAGAGAAAGTGTGAATCCATTTATTTCAAAAATCAAACAGGTCGAGTGACAGGATCTGGCATCATTAGTTATCTACTGCCAAGAACCAGCCTCATGATGCTCTGACAAATAACAGGAAAGACTCCAAAGATTTTGGAAAGTCAGTGGGAAGGATGTGTAGGGTGGTAATGTAGGCAAGATTGATCCAGACTGTTACACAGCACATGTTGTGTTCGCAAAAATTGTTGACTGTAGAAGAACGTATAAGCAGCTTAATCTAGCACACTAGAGCAAAGGCCCTTTGAATGCTGATTTTCTGAGGCTTTGCTAAAACTGCATTACTAACGAAGATGGGACCTGTAAGCAAAGAGGAGAAAATGAATTACGGTTGAAAATATCTTTCTCTTTCAGATAATTTACTGCCTGCAAGAAGCCTATAAAAATGAAGGAGTTGAGATACTCTGGGACAGCTATTAGCAAAGAGGGTTAGCATTCCATAGTGTCCTGTCCCAACAGAAAAGAATCATTTGTGCATGTTCTAGGAAAGAACATGGTGTTTGCCAAGACAAGGGAAGAGGGGCAAGCTGTCAGGCAGAAGTGATAAATCAAGAAGGTTGAGAATGGAAGTAAGACCTAGGATTTAGTGGCTAATAACTACTGAGGGCTATCCCAATAGGAAGCTGGATAAGAAAACATCACTAGTAATGACTGAAGAATGTGATATGTGGAAAGGCTCAAGGGAGAGACTTGTCTCTAAGACATTCACAGTGGAGTGCAAAATAAAAGGCAGTTCTGCCACAGGGCACAGACTGGCACTGTCATAAAGGTGAAGTGTTTTGTAGCCACTGCCCTGTAAGGTAGGTACTTCCAGTTCGTAAGGAAATTATGGGGCAGCATACTGCAGTTTTACTTTTTCTTTTTTTTTCTTTTTCTGCTTAGTGCTGCTCTTGCACCATCACTGAAATCATTGTTTGGTGTTAAAGGTGGAGCTGACCCTGATGGAAGTATTGCCATCTTGATCTGTATGTTAATATAGATACACTAATTCAGTGAGTCTAGGTTGTGTCAGCCACAGTATGTTTTTTAACTAAAGTAAATTCAAATAAAGCATGAGTCTGTACTTAAATCTTACTGCTGTTTCCCAAAAGTGTAAAGGTTACATTTAGTCTTAACAAAAAATAACAATATGACTCACACTGCTGTTTTGGAGAGTATGAAGAAGAAACACTGTCAGTGCTGAAGAACTTTTTGAGGACAAGAATTTCGTCAGATGAACGGAAAAAAATGAGAGGAGAATAAACTGTAAAAGTCTGGTTGACTTTCACTGGAGGTGTAACCCAAGGAGTAAGGAAAACATCCCTCTGGAAAACCAGCTGATTTTAACAGTACATGCTGTATACAGGTCTCCAAAGGATAAGTCACACTGTAAACAGAGATCAGCTTCACAGCTGGCATAAATGAAGAGAATTTTATATGGGCTGGTAAAGATAACACTGAATTGTACTTACTTTAGGATTTTGCCCTATATTTCCACACTATGGAAAACATGGGGTTTGGTGATGTTTGTCAACCAAAAAGAGCTGTGCAAGAGTAAACAGGTTGTTAATCTGAAATCACCTTAGGGCCTTATTCTGCTCCCACTGAAATTCCCATTAGTTTGAGTGGGATAAAGGAAAAAAAATGCTCTAATATCCATGTTAATATATTTTCTAAATATGTGAATTAATCAGTGGCTTGGTGAACTGGTTCAACAGCCTGATGCATTTGCTGAATCAACCTTGCTAAAACAGATGCACCATCTGCCTCACAGTTTCCAACATGCTGTTAGAAAAAAGCAACATTTTTATAAGAATAGTTATTTTACTGTTATAGGCTTTAATCTGTATTCAGGCAAAACTACTTAAAACATGATGCTGTGTATCTCTAGTGCCCCAAAATTAGCTTGCAGATAACCATGTTTGTGGCAGAACTTTAAAGTACATAGAGAAGGAATTAGCAAATTTATGTACTTGCTCCTCTACTGTGTCCTCAACCATATTTTTTTGATGTTTTTATAAATGTCTCCCAAATTCTGTAGATCTTTTTGCTTTGTTGTATTAGTGCATTGAACAACTCCATATATTGAAAAAACTACGGAGAAATAAGATGAAGACAGACTTCTATTTGGTTGAAATCATTAGGACAATTCAGTCATCCCTCATGGCAACCCACAGGCAGTTGGGCTTTCAGAAATGCTGAAGGGATTAAGGTGCCCAAGTACCCATTAACTTTCTTCACTTTGGTACCTTGGGAACACCTCACCTCTAACGTCACTTTTGTTGCTGCCTTTGTGAGCCATTTTTACGCTATTGCTAGCAAGTAATTTCAATACTGGTATTTCAATAAGATCCTCTTTCATTGCTTCTTTTTACCCCTTTGCACTTTGCAAAGCAGCGCATGGGGCAGGGAAGAGAGAAAGATATTCACAGTCTTATCTCTACCTTAGAGGATGACAGGAAAACACAAAGAGTGCTGGGTTTTTTTTTTCCTGTTAAAACGTGCAGAATAAAGCATTTTGCCTGAGGTGAAAGTTCTAACAGATTCAGAACCCCAGGAAATACAGTTCAGGCTGTAAAGTTTGCGTTTGCACCCAGAGCAGTTTTGTTTCTTCACCTGGTGCTCATTTACTTTAATCCCACTCTATATATGTGGTTCCTTTCTAAACAAGAGAAAGAAAGCAAACAGGGTGGGCCAGAGTCCCTTTCTAGCCTTACCAAAATGACTCTTACATGCCACGATTTGTGAGGAGTTTGGATATACTCTGGTAAACACGACAGCAGCCCTGTACCCCTCTATGCTTACTTTCTTTATAAAGGTTAAGCATCTCCAGCTGCGTTCAAAGCAGGGCAAAGCAGCTGTGGAAGGTGCTGGGAATCCCACAGCTACCACCAGCATATTGACACCCTGGCAAGCCCTGAAGCATGGCAAGCCCTGCCTCACCTTCAGACTGTTACTCTGGCAGAGTTCTAGGGATGTTTGAAACGTGCTGACAGTCATTTTCTGTTGTGCTGGCCCAGTTTAATAGGCAGTATGTGTCATAAGAATGGGTCAGCCCTTCTAAATATGCCTCTCTTGGCATTTCACAATTGTCTGCGAAGGTGTTGCTCAACCGGAGTGCCAGCCCTGCAGCCACGATGTACAGGGGTGTTGAATCTCCTGAATCAGATGTGGGCCCTTAGGCACTTCTGACTGCGGCAGAGCTGTCTTGAAACTAGTGCAGCTCCTGCTGCTGAATGATGATACCCTTTTCGACTGCCCTTGCAGATGTTTCCAAGAGCTGTGTTTTTATTTGTGCATCAGCAAATGATCTGATATTTGCTAAGCGTTTGAATCCAGCCATTGAAGAATAATAAATGGCTGTTTAGGTTGAGCTGAAATTTTGCAGCCTGATTCAGTTACAGTGATGACTCACTTAGAGTTGGTTCTCACATGATTCACAAAGTGTATGGGTGACTCAACCCACAAATTTACTTAGCTCCCATGTTATTTTCCCTCTCAGTGAAAAAATAATGGTTATAATAAATAATCACAGCAAACTTTGACTTGCCCGCAGGTAAAATAAATGTGCCTGTTGAAAGGCTGCGTATTTGTAATAATAAATTATTTAGTGAGGTAAGGATGAAATAATAGGACGTAGGAATCATTAAGCAAGAAAGAAGTGTGACATGCATTTTTGGCTGATTATATTGCATAGCAGATGTAAATAAAGGAAGAATAGTTATTTATATCTGATGGAGATGCTCAGAGGAGCTGTTTTGACAATGTCCATACTTATTGCTATATCCAGCCAATTCTTGGCATTTGTTCTCTGAAATGAGTAGATGTAGATATGTCCATGTCTGGGTCAGACATCTGAAAGTGATGTCCATTCAGAAAGTGTAAGATACTTAGGTTCTGAAAACTCAGTCTTTGTAGGATGTCTTAGATTCATCACCCCAAGTCCTGAAGTACCTGAAGTTGTCTATCTGAAAGATCATGACTGGTTTCCTTTGCAGCATTGAATTCACATGGATAAGAAATTCTGTCCCAACAGGAGCTATAAGATACTAAGTTTTTCTGGAAAAGATGCAGCTGCTATCAGTGTTCCATAAGCACCCGCACAGGCACATGGATGTAGTGTAAATACAGCCTAAATTACTAGGAGTTTAAGGTTAGCTGGAGACATCAGCGTATACTTTTCCAGGTTGTCCCAAAAGGATACAAATACCTGGGTAACTACATACTTCTGAGCTCCGTAGCGCTGAATGACTAATCACCCTCCCTTTCATAAATGAAACAACAAAGAATCCGAAAAGTGAAGAAGAAATTCTGCCATGTCAGCTGACTTGGTCATTAAAAAGGTCATTAGCAAGCAGGAAGGTTTCTTGACCTCGCCAATACCAAATGTCCATAAATTAAAATTTGAAAGTTTGTATTTTGCAGGGATTAAATTAGAGGGAACAAATAACGTGTGGTTTGAAAGATTAAGGTCAGAATTCTGAATTCTTTGGAAAGATAGTTCTGTTGCAGATTGCATCACTGGTCTGAGAAAACCTCAGCGTGGTTCAGGTACTGCAAGTAATTTCTGAGAAATAAATGGGATGACACTGCCACTCTCCCAAAACCCAAGTGACATACCCTGAGACAAGGTACCTGGGTGCAGCGACAGGATTAAAAATATGCGGCTAAAGGACTTCTGTGCTAGAGAGAGAAGAAAGAAAAGGCTAGAAACTAACGGTGGCGTGTCACATGCTGAACCACTGCAGTGCAAAGTCCAGCGGAGCATTTTTGTGGTACGCAGAATGCCGCTCTTCTATCACAGTTTGCCAAGCAGCCACAAGCTGTTTTGGGCCTCTTTGTAGAGAGTGAACTAAATGCACATGTTAATTTGAACTTTCCCTCGGCTAAAGGAGAAGGCAAAAGGCTGGTTTTGTGCTCAAAGCACAGAACCAGGATTTATTTATTCTTGGTTCTGCCACAGTCTCCTTGTGCAACCTAAGGTCAAGTTACTCATCTCTTCATGCCACGATCTCCCCATTTGTAAAATACAGTTGATGGTACATATGTCACAAAGGGTGTTTGAGGCTAAATTCTTTAATGTTTTTAAAGTGTTTGGGGACATAATACTGAGAAGGAAAGATTACTAAATGCTGTAATGCTGCATGCAGAGTTATGCTAATTAGTGCCTTTCTAGACATTGATCTCTTACTGCATGTAGACTACCACGGCAAGCTGCTCCAATTTTAGTTTATGGTACCTTTGACCTCACTGGTTCTAAGACTGATCTGGAACAGAGTAATGTATTTCCCATTTAGTGGTTATCATAATTGGTGAAGTAAAAATTCCCCAGACTGCCCCTTAGAATACCTTGAATTTACTATTGTTTTAGGCTGTGCAAGCTGGCGTTTCAGAAAGCCTCATTTTTGAAGGCATAGTCTAACAGTTTATGCATGGAATAGACAAACTACCGGTGAAAAAAATCTACAAAAGGAAGGCTCAGCTTTACAGATAGATATTGTCAAATGTTAAAGACCTACCATGAGCTGGCCTATTTCATAAGCGTTGCCAGTCAAAAGCAGTAACGTCTTTGTGCATTTCAGCTGTGACCAGGTTGTGTGGTGTGTTGCCATGAGTAAATGTATCTTTTGATAGGTAAAACATAGCTATGTTTTTCCAAGCAATTATTTTTTAGTGTTTCCAAATAAGTTTTCCTATCAGCACTGCTGGTAGATCATGTACAGAGTATCACTAATTATCATGTATAACATGCCTGTTCACACTCTTAGTGCCGAGTCCCACGTAATACCCGTGCGGTTCTTTGCTGCTATGGGACTGTCACAGCAGATGCTTTTGCTTTTTCTATTGCTGTAAACAAGCTGTTGTGACTGATACTTTTTGTCACCATATGTCCCGAACACTCCCAGTTCATAGTTATATGTAATTTCCAGGATGCTTCTTAGGGTGTGTATGCCTCCACCTCATTTCAAAATCAATGTAACTCTCAATGGATTGGCTGATGACTGCAAGGTGTTACTTTGCATGCTGGATTTGGCTGACAATGCTACTAAATGAACAGTTGTTTGCTTAACATGTCTTTCATGGTTCCCATGTGAAGTAACTTTTACTGACAAACTGAACATGTCAATGGCTTCAGGTTTGCTATTGAGCATTTGTCTGACATGCAGCTCAGACCAAAAAGAAGTGGGACCCCTACTTTTTGCCCTGATTACTGATAATTTTTCCCTGTCCCTTAGCCATATCCTATGTTTGCATTGTCCTCATATGTTTTGGTATGCTGATCTCATCATCACTGCATCCATCATGAGTCTGTAGAGGAATGGGTGGTGAGAACTAAAGAAGACTGTAATGTACCTGTAGGGCTGTTGTGCTGATGCAGTGTATAAGATGTTGCAATTCTGTCCCACAGTGAGGAACTAGGACTGATGTCACATTTTCTTTCATTTGTTTTCATTTATGTTGTTGGGTTAGACCATTCTCAGCCCTCTTCATGAAATGAGGTATGCAGCAGCAAGAAGAAATTGCTTGTGTACAGCAAACATACTTACACACTGTGTGTAAAGGTGGACATGACTTATTATTCACCTGTGGCGAGGTGGCCTTCCAGAAGGTCTACCTGGCATTTCAGTAATGGCATACATGATGGTACAGGATGGAGCGCAGTCAGGAATGGTGTCTCTACTAATCATTTTAATGAAAGCAATCATCTTGAGGTGAACAGAAACTGAATTTAAATTGTAAATGTGAAAGAAGTTAAACTACAGGAAAGGGCATTGTTTGAGCATCTCTCTCATCTGACTTGTTAGGTTTCTCTATTAGATGGTTGTCTGAGCAGATGCCATACAAGTTGCATTACTGGACTATCCTTACAATGTAATGTATTGCTATTGAGAATATAGCTGGTGTGAAAAACTTGTTTTTTCTTCATACTTGGTGGAATTGTTTGCGTTGCCTTTAGCAAACAGCATGCCAACTCTTACTTCGTTAGCTATATGGCAGCAAGCTGTGTAACTATGGTTAACGTAGCAAAGCGAAAGTTTTGTATAATTGTTCTCTTGAGGTTAGTACAGATGTGTACATGCACATTTTTGTAGCTCCACAGTGGCAGGGGCAAAGCTTATTTGTGTGCATGTAATGCAGCTTCTCAAACCTCTGTCCTTTTTGCTTATGTAACAGTATGAATTACAATTCCTGCTCTTGTTTTCCTAATGTGTGTAAAATCCTTTAATTCTGGAAGTTAAGTTGAGAGAACCAGTGTTTGAACTAACACTGCCTGTGCCCTTCTCTTCACCTCTCACTCTGAGGGTGTAATTGAAAATGCTTTGAATTTCTATACTCAAATCTTCCATGAGTCTAAGGAAAGATGAAAAGAGCCTGATGTAACTGTATCAGTGTGTAAAATAGTCCCTGTGGAGAGGAAAAGATTATTGACATTGTCTTTGTTACAGATGGATGTCTGTAATGAACATCCATATCATTTCTTTTACCCTTTGTGTGAGTATCAGCAATTTAGAAGCACTTAATTCATTTATTTTTTTTTAAGTCTACACAGATGGATCTTCTGTATGATATCTGGCCATAATGCTTTCCTTCAGGATGAGGGCAGGTCTTAGTGATACTGGGCTATACTTGTGAGTATGGTCCTGCGTTTATACGCTATTTCTATGATAAAGAGAGAATGTTTGTAAAAACAACCTGATGGAGTTATTGCAGAAAGGAGTATGTTTCATAGAATCATAGAATGTTGGAGGGGACCTCTAGAGATCATCTAGTCCAACCGCCTTGCCAGAGCAGGATCACCTACGGCAGCCACACAGGAACACGTCCAGGTGGGTTTTGAAAGTCTCCAGAGAAGGAGACTCCACAAGCTCTCTGGGCAGCCTGTGCCAGGGCTCCATCACCCTCACAGTAAAGAACTTTCTCCTCATGTTGAGGCGGAACTTCCTGTGTTCTAGCTTATGTCCCATTATTCCTTGTCCTATTACTGGGCACCGCTGTGAAGAGACCAGCACCTTCCTCAGGTATTTATATACATTAATCGAGTACCCTCTCAGCCTTCTCTTCTCAAGACTAAAGATGTTTGCACTACATGATGTCCAAATTAAATCATTATTTTATAATGTGTTAGATTTTAAATGTGTTTCGAATTCATAGCTACTTTCTTGTACTTGAATACACATGGTGGCTGAGTTTCTTCTCCAGCAGAGTACTGACCAATCTTGGTTTTCGTTTTGATAGGCCTTCCTTTGCAGTGGCTTGCTGTGGTGCTGACATGGGGAAATCATTTGAGTACTGTGATTGCCTCCCCTGCCCTGGGCACAGGATGTTCTGTTTTCCTTTGCTCCTTTTGTTGAGTTCCGCAGGATAAAGTCTGCGCTCCACTGTTTGCCTTCATGCAGCAGTCTGAGCGTCAGCGATGACACACTGTTGGTCTTTCAAAGCCACCTTTGTGGCTCCTTTGATACCAAGGTATTCCTGAGTCTTTCCCGTTCACAGCTGGATGTTGGGATAGGTGATCTTTGATCTTCACGTGCCTTTGAAAACTGCTTTCTGTCACCTGACAGTGTGCATTTTTTTCTTGTTTTTCTTCTTGCCGCAGCTCGCATCTGCCTAAAGTAAATGGGCCAAGCTGGCTTCCCTCTTGGAAGAAACAGTAGTTCTATGGATTGCTTTGATTAAAAGGAGAGGAAAGCTTTCATCGCTCTGTAGCATTTTATGTATCTGCCAAGTCAGTTTTTACATGAACATTTAATTTCTTTGGCTCCCAAAATAGAATATATTCCATAGGATTTCCAAGGTCTCTTTAAACTCTGGAACTTGTAAATGATTTGGTAAAGTGGACCATTTTTGTCTCAGTAGGCTCTTTTCTTGTTTTTCACAATGAATAGTACTGTGGTCTAGCGAGGGGCAGAATTTCATGAATGTGGCAGGGGAGATGTGACTCAGCACAAATCATGCTTACCCCCTTTTTCTTCACTTCAGCATGTTTTACCATATGTTTGGGATAGAAATAGCATTTGTATGGTTCAAAAGATGCTTAGCATTAAGGGTTTAACAGATGTCCACAGTCTTTCAGCATTTGTGCTTTTGCTGATCATCATTGCATAGCACAGTCGCCACCGCCTGTGAGCTAGTTCTTATAAAGACCTGTCAAAGGAACAGTTCTCTAGAGTTTAATATTGGCTTGAGAAACAGAAGGGAAAACTCAAATAGTTATTGCTCTTTGGGGGTTCCCAAAGTGCTTTTTACATTCTTGGAATATCTTAATAATGCCTGTGTGGTCACTTCCCTTTTATTTCTAGTCATTTATTCTTCAGATCCTTCCAGATGCAATTACTGTAAGCAAGTGCTTTTCAAGAAACTGTGTTTCTTCCTGCCTGCATGACCTAATGCTTCTTGCTTATACAACACATATAAATTGAGGTGCTTTCCCTTTACATTAGCTATCTGTACTGCTTTTGCCAGTGTTATCTTACTAATTGTGCATAGAGTTCTAAGCTTCTGTAAAGCTGATTGAAAAATGATGAGAGAGCAGAGGTTTTTAGAAAACTCTTGAAAAAGTTATTTGTGTTTTTCAGTCATCTTCTCACTTTTTGGACAGGTGCATTCTTTGGTGTCATTCACGTTCAGTGTTATACTGGTTATTGTTAAAGTGTTGACCTTTACCACTCCTGGAAATAAATTTGATTGCAAGGTTCAGTTTTCCCTGTTGTTAGTGTAAGAAATACCCAGTATACAGCAACTGAGTTAAATGAGGCTGAGAAGTTAATCTCTAAAGTTCATAGTTAGTTTTGCTGAAATAAATAATTACTTGGAGGTTATGATTTCAGAGCAGGAAACCTGATTGTAGTCCGTAGGAGCTGAGATTGAGTTCATGAATTTTTGCTTGATGTCTTTTGCTTTGTATTAAAATGTGTCATAATGAATAATGTTCCATTTCTTATTCCTTTCAGATAAAACATGAAAAACCAGAAAATATACCAGATTTAAAACATCTGGTAAAAGAAAAGTTTACTGCACTGGAGAGCCAGAACAGTGACTCAGATTTGCAAAGGAATGAAAAATACGTATATTTTAAGGATCAACTTAAAGAGATGAAAAAACAATGTAAGTCTTATTTAAAAAAAATAAATTCTTTGAATACTTAATGGTGAGATGTGTTACTGCCGTGAAATATTGAAGTGCCAGTTATGGCTTAAACGGAAGTGAGTGTTCTTACTCAAAAACATATTTCAAATTGATATCTATGTAGAAAAAAGCCAGTATAATTACCTTTGTAGTTTTGTTTAGACTCCCACAGTTCCTATCAGGTTTGAATACAAACACCATAAAAACGTTGCTTCACATCTTTTTTCCGTAAGGTGGGCTTTTTCATTTGAAGACTTTTTTTTTTTTTATGGTTAATTGATAGGATCTTCTAAAAAGATTAGGTAAGCTGTTTTCATTTGTCACTTAAACAAATTGCTCTTGTTTCACAACTTAGGATGTGTTGCAACTCTTAAGACCTTTGCTTTAATCGTAGAACTATATTGTTGGAAAATGCTTACTGTGTGTGTTCTCAGGTTTACAGCTTCTATGCACGCACTGTCACACTGCAACTTATTAAGGTCTCTTTTTCTTAATTCAAATGATTTATCAAGCCTTACAGTTTTAAGTTATCTGTGCTTGAATTACCAGAAAAGTTGGGGAGGGAACAGTTGTAGTATTTATGCAACACAACAAAATCACATGCTTTTATTGCTGTGCACATAGAGCAGCCATTAAAATATCAGTCTGATAGGGGCTCTAAAACTATTTGTGCTGTTCTTCTCTAATCATGATTATGTTTTGAAATCATACTGTGTGTGCTGTCACTTGATCCCTGTGCCTTTTCCCTCCCACCCTACATTTTTATTTCAACATAAACTAGTATCTCAGGAACTTAAGGAGTCATAGATTAATGATTTATGTCACTGGAAAATGATACTGTGGGTGCTCTCCTGTAGCTCTCCTTGAGTTTTGTGGTTTTGGAGCCCTATCCAAAACCCACTGAAACTAATGGTCACTGGACCTTGGATTACTTCCCTATAGGGAATTATGACGTGTGAGGGCATTCTTGACAAGATGAATTTTAGATCAGATATCTCTAGACTCCCTAGGATTAGAATTGGAGAGTTTAATATAATTGTTTCCCATCTTTATGGTTTTTATGATTTTGGATTTGAGCATTAGGACTGATCTCTGCGTTTTGTAGAGCTGTTGAACGTACCAAGTTGCAGACCACAAAACAGTGTAATTTTCACTCCCTACATAACCATAAAATTATTACTGCCACACCGTTATGGTGTAATTCCTAATTTCCAGGTGTTTGTAACTGAGAAGATAAAATCTTGATAACTGACTTTGGATTTACTTTCCACCCTGAGGAAGGGTGTATGCCGCACTGATACATTCAGCTTAGGTTAAGGGACCAAGTTCTAACTGGCAGACCTATTGAAAAAACCAAATTAAAAAAGAGTTCCTCTTATTGTGCTTATTTAAAAAAGGTGGATGCAAAAACATCAGTCTGCTACAACTGCCTGAAATCCAGATTTGTGTATATTGGTTGTGCATAGAGGTCAGACTGTGCCCAAAATGAAATTACTGATGATGTTGGATAGATGGCTGTGTTCAGTACATGGACTATTGACCAGCAGGTCAGCTTGGACTTTGTAGATGCTTTCATGATGTTTTTGATGAGGTAAATCCATCATGTTTGCTCCTATTGCAGCATTTAGTGCAATTTAAAAGCTTGAATGGAAAATTGTTAGTTTTCACAAACAGTCTCGGATGCAATATAATGAATGTCTATTCAAATAAATGGTTTAGTGCAGCCTGCCTTCTTCTGAAATGGGTAACTAAATGCCACCTCAGGTCTGCAGATAGCAAACAGGTAGAAAATTCAAAGTTAAATTTTTCAAAACAAACATATTTCTGCTGCCTTAACTTACATCAGTGTTGTGTCTTCTGCCTAAATAATCTGTTGATCGATGACAAAGTCACTTCGGTACTTTACTTTCTTCTTCACAAAGATCTTTTATCAGGAAGAGCTCCTAGAAATGTTTGAATAATAATGGACAACTGAATATCAGTGGAGTCTGTTTATATTCACATATATACATTTGCTTCTATATGATAGTGACCTGGAACCAGTAAGACTGTCCAGTTTCTCTCTCTATTGTAATTCTGTGACCTTCTTGCCATTACCCTTATCCTCTCTCATGCCTTTTGTGTGTTCTCACTCATACCTAGCCTTTAAAAAGACCCACAGAATTGACCATCAGAAATTTATTCACAAGCTTTAAAATGAGAGATACCTGCATTCTTGCAGAATCTTTGTGAGAGACTAAACTGACACATGTATTCCATCTGGTACAAAAAGCCTCTCCTCATTATTGGGCTTTACGTAGTAAATTACTATGCTGAGATATGTAATTGCATACTGTTGATATTACCTAGAATATCACATATGCCATGTAGAAAGTAGTGTTACTATAAAAAAGAGTGGGCTCAGAGGCAGGAATTGCTGGGTTGCAACACCAGCTGAGCTGAAGATTCATAAAATCTATACAAGACATATACTAGTTTTGATAAACAGGTGATTTACCCTATAGCACACCATGTACACATGCTCTTTTATTTTTTTTCTTTTGTAAGAAGAACGTTAAGTCACCCTATTAAATATTCAGCAGCTACACTCAAGTCATCTGTATATTCTTTAGGTTCTCCTGGGTGAGTTTGATTTCAACAGTGTGAGTCCTACAGTATGGGTTCCATAACACAGCAAATTTTGGGACACTACTTGATGTGAACTACATGTATTGATAACTTCATAGAATCATAGAACAATTCAGGTTGGAAAAGACCCTTGGGATCGTTGAGTCCAACCATTAACCCTGCACTACAAGTTCACCCCTAAACCATATCACCCAACACCACATCTAAGCGACCTTTAAACACATCCGGGGATGGCGACTCAACCACCTCCCTAGGCAGTCTGTTCCAGTGTCTGACCCCTCTTTCCGTGAAGAATTTCTTCCTAATGTCCAGCCTAAACTTGCCCTGTTGCCCTGGTTCTGTCCCTAATTACCTGTGAGAAGAGGCCAGCACCAAGCTCTCTACAATGTCCTTTCAAGTAATTGTAGAGCATGATAAGATTCCCCCCTCAGCCTCCTCTTCGTGAAACTGAACAGACCCAGCTCCCTCAATCGCTCCTCATAAGGTCTGTTCTCCAGGCCCTTCACCAGCTTTGTTGCTCTCCTCTGCACTCGCTCCAACACCTCGATATCTCTCCTATACTGAGGTGACCAAAACTGAACACAATACTCAAGGTGCGGCCTCACCAGTGCTGAGTGAGGCCACCTCACTCAACAGTCACCTGATTAATATTTTGTTTTCAACTATTATTAGTCTTATAAAGTTTGGGCACAGGTTGATGCATAACTCCTGGCCTGTTTCAAGCACACATATATAATATGGTCAAATTTTTAGCTTTTTTCCTGGGATTTGGTTTTATTGCTAAATCAGACAAAATACGAAAAATTTCAGCCAAGTTTTCTCAGAGGGGCTTTCCTGGAGTTTTCTTTTGTCTCAATCTTTTGATAGAAAGCAGATGGGGTAGAAGCTAAAATGATTTGCCTTCCACAATGAGTTACCATTAATCCTTAAATATCTTTTATGCGGAGTCTGGTATTTGTATTCTAGAATAGCTGAACAAGAAAACATTATATTCTTGCATTGTCTTGCTACTTAGAAATCAACTAAGATTTGAAGGAGAGCAACTGTCTCAATACATTTTTTTGGTACAGTGCAGAATGTGAAGCAGTTAAATATAACCTTATTTGAGAAGAAAATTAAGGAAGCTACATTTTTCTGTCTTGATATTTGCTGCCACAGTGATGAAAGGGAGCTGCATGGTTGTTCCCTGCCACCTGACAGGTGACATGCAGCGTGGTAGGTGGCTCTGATACTCAGGGAGGATAGCAGTGGTTCTGCATCACCCTCAGATTGTCCTCTTCTCTAGGCAGTTCTGTGCAAAGGCGACTTTCTTAGCTTGGAACTTTAGGAGCAGCTAAGGTGCAGAAATGAAATTAGGAAAGTGCATCTCTGTGCCACTAAGGGTGATATCATACCTCAGAGCAGTTTCTGTTCTGCTCATCTCTCAGAGAGTTTGCAGGCATTTGCCTTCAATCTGTGTCTTTATTATGCAGCTACTTTAGCTGGAATTTGTGCAAAATGATGCAAAATCTCCACCTCTGATGATATGTGTCAAAACACTGTCAGACAGGTTTTATGTGAACAGCAAGTGATTTTTCTGAAGTCTGTTTTCAGAACTATCTTACATTCCTAAATTCCCACTTCTTTAATGGAAAACATTTTCATTTTTCTACTCAAACCTGCTTAGAATGTAAGCAGTAGAAAAGAAATTTTTTTATTTTTTAAGTTTTTTAAACCATTTCAAAAAATGGCTACATTTTATTTTCCAAATAATTGAGCTCACAGAGGGATAGTCGTTAAGGCTGGTACTATCAAAAATTTCTAAATGACTGCGTCTGTAGTTTGTAAGGAAAATTTTTTGTGATCTTAACCCTGCATGACTGATGCTCTACTTATGCGTAAGGGTCCTGGCTCTGCAAAATTCTTAGTGATCTCCTTGTGATTAAGCAAAATACTTAAGCAAGTTGCTTAAATTAAATAGTGTAAATAGATCCTTTGAAATGAGTGAGATTGCTGGCATGGTTCACTTTCCTATTGGAGTGTAACCACAGTACAGAACCTTGCAGGACTGAGCCCATAGCGACTAAGCCATTATTACTGGAGGAATTGTAACTTTGCATTTTGTATCTTCTGGAAATTCAAAATCCCACATTCTGTTTAAAGATGCATTAGCAAGTCTTTTTATTTCATGCCAGTATATATATATCAAAGGCATCTTCTGGCACAGACTATGAGAATTTTGTCTTCACAAAATGAAAGTCTGTCTTTAATCTTTATATATCAGTTTAAATTTCTGATTCTCTGTGAAAAGAGCTAATCAGAAGGTATAATCTCTGTACTCCTGTGACCCTAGCTGGCACTGGTGTATTTGCTGAAGGTTATTTAATTTCACATTTGGTGCACAAAGGATGACAAGTTTCATAGCCCTTTTATAGCAGCTGATGAAATGCACTTTGGAATCCTTGATAACTATGGTCTGTACGAACACTCAGCAGATGCGTGCTTCAGTAGTCATTTTCTACAAGGTGTTAAGATTTGCATGAATGACAATATTGCTGGTAATGCCAAACACTTTAAGAAGTCAGTTTCGAAAATGTAGGGAAGATAATATTTTTTTCATAGGGAACAAATAATTTTGAGACACTATCGTAGTTTAGACAAATTTTTTGTCATAGGAAACCAGTCATTGTAATGTAGTTTGGAAGGTGGCAACACTGCAGTTGTAAAGCTCTTCCTTTCTCCACAAAAGAAAAAAGTCTCAGAGGTTTGGAAAGGAAAAAGTACATATTGTGATTTAACATTGTGCTAGAACAGATTTATAGTCGTTATCAGTATGCAAATATTTTGAAAGGAGAAGATTTTAAATCTACTATTTAATGGTCAAGTAGATGCTTAATTATTCCCTGTTGACAGATGTATTTTAAGCCATGTGTATGCTGAGATCTGATGATGTAAAAAACTCTTTCTAGATGCACTTTCTACTGCTTTTGCCTGGGGTAGAGTTAATTTTCTTCATAGTAGCTAGTATGGGCTGTCATTTGGGTTTGTGCTGGAAACAGCGTTAATGACATAGAGATGTTTTCCGTATTGCTGAGCAGCGTTTACATACAGTCAAGGCCTCTTCTGCTTCTCGTCCCAGCCCACCAGTGAGGAGGCTGGGGGTGGGCAAGCAGTTGGGAGAGGACACAGCCAGGACAGCTGACCCCAGCTGAACAAGGGAATATTCCAGGTCATATGATGTCACACTCTGCCTGAAACTGCGTCAGGGGAGGTTTAGG
>NW_009705257.1:0-5124 GCF_000703405.1 Apaloderma vittatum
TGCCATTCCAATAGCTTTTTAAAAGAACTCCCGTAGTTAAGTGGGAAAGATCAGTTTTGCCAGGAAAGATCCTTTTTGCCAGAATTGGTAAAGAGCAAAGTAGTTTACTGACATTGCTTCAGATTTATTTTTTTTAAAGTTAGTATGTAAATAAGGGCTGCTTACTCAGGCTGAGACGAGCCGACTTCCTCCTACGAACTTGAATAGAAATCGCATCGTCTTGGAAGCAAGCAATGGCCAAGTGAGGCATTTTAGAAGTTGCCTGGTGGTCCTTAGATTTCAGTGAAAGGTGCCATCAGAGGAACCTCAGTTCCTGTCCAGCGTTGATACATTTCCTCTGGATTATCTTACATTCTGCAGCTGTTTTAATGTAGTTTTCCTAATGTATCTCTCCTCAACAGATGGGTGTATTGCTTACTGGGTGAGTGGTGATATTTGATAAAAGCTGTTCAGTGGTGACACATTAGCTAAATCAAATACTGATAAGAAGATCCCATTACAAGCGGGATTAGATCTTTTTAAAACAGGATCAGCAAAGCTGTGATATTAAAAAAATCTTACAAAGAGATATGAATGCAGCTGTCTAGATGGTTGTAAAGGTGAGTGTGTGTATGAATATTGCAGCTGGCACACAACTACTCTTCTTGGACGCAAATGTTTATGCTGATGCAGATGCCTCCGTGCAGATGGTGGGAATTGCTGAAGGGTCTGTGTGCGGGACGGTTGGTCCACGCTGATGTTGCCGGCTGTCGGCGTTGCTGGCGCCTCGGCTGAAGTTGGCTCGAGTATGGATAAAAACCACTGAAGTTCTAAACGGGATGAATGTTGAGATGTGTTTTCCTGCAGATGCTGGAGTGGTTTTGTTTTGGAAAAGAGTAACACAAATATGAACGGTGTCTGTTCCCTCAGGATCAGTCTCGTTTGTTTTTGTGACCTTGCTAATCGAGTCAATAAAAAGGCTGTTCACAGCTAGTTATGGCAGCAGAAGGAGGATATTTGACCTCAGAGGAACATACTTCCTGGACGGTGATTAAGATACAGGTTTCACTGGGCACGGTGTGTGCAAAAAACTACAGGATGCGGGAAGAAACCTCTAGTACCTCCTGCCTCTCTGTCTAGCTGGGTTGGTTTCTGTCAGCCACGCTTGTGGGCTGATGCCCACAAATGTTGTCTTCAGGGAAACTTGGTTGCACCAAGTGTTCCTCCTTTGCTAGGCCTGCGTTTGTGTAGAATTACTTGCTTTGGATAACTTCTACTGTAGGACCTGTGACAGCATGTTTCTCTTTAGGCCTTGCCTCTTGCAGTTTGGGAATCTATACCTAAAATCAAGAAAAAAAAACAAAAGCTGACTGCAAGCCCTTAAAATGGTCAGCAGGGCATAAACTTGAACTATAAAATCCACAAATCTGAATGTAGCAGTCTTTACCTATTCTGTAATTTTCTGCAATCTTTTCATTTGCTGGGGTTTGATGCACAAATACTTGAATGCTAAGAATTGCTGGTGTCAGTGACAACTTCGATGCTATTCCAGACACTGAACCCTCAAGAGGCGGGTGAAATCCAATGCTACCAGACTGTTGGATCACACAGTACTTAATGCTGCAGAAAATGCTTCAGGAGCACCACTCATGTCACCGTTGAAGGTGACTTACCCATGCTAACGTATATCTTTGTGCTTTCTGCCAGTGCCACGTGACTGCATTTTGCTAGCATTAATGCCCTTAGGATATTAGTTCGTGTGCTTGGTATATCAAGAAAAGTAATTGGGGTGGGGTTTTTTTGTTTTGGTTTGGGTTTTTGTGTGTGGATTTGTTTTTTCTTCTTGGAGCTGGCCTTTGTAATCAGGTCTGCAGCCACTCGGGGAACAGAGGCAGTATCACATGGTTGGTGATGGATTGCAATGAATGCAAGTGTGGCAGGTTGACCCCAGCTGGCAGCTAAGCCTCCACCTTGCTCACCTTGTCACTTGCTCACTCTGCCCTGGCGGGATGAGGGAGAGAATGGGAAGGGTAAAAGCAAGAAAAAAAATTAGTTCCAGGCTGGGAGGACAGCATAAAAAGCAGAGAAGTTCTTGATGCTGTGCAAACTCTGGTCAGTAATAGATGAAACATCCACACGTTACCATCACTCGTTTGGTCATTGGTCTGAAGCACGAAGAATAACAACTCTATTCCAGCCAAACCTAGTACAGCAAGTTATGATTTGGAGCAAGAAGCTGAAGGTTTAATGACAACATTATTATATACATCGGAAAAAAAAAAGAAACAGGACATTCACTGGGATATAGTTGCTCGGTTTGGCTGGAAGCAAAGTTGAAGAGGGTGGTGAATGCTTGAAGATGCTGCTAGATGGTTGCAGACAAGCTTTTGTGAGTTTGTTGTGAAATCAGACCAAGGATTTCAAGGGTTTCCTCCAAGCATAAGTTGAGGAAGTGTTGCAGTAACTTTGTGAACCAGGAAGGACCAGTTAACTTTTGCAGACTGGGTGCAAAAGCTGTGGTTGTGTGATGGGGAACCCAGAGTCAACTCCTGTTCCGGTGGTGCTGCCATGGGAGGTGGGGTTTTGAGATTTGTGTACACGCACGTACAAGGGCTTTAAATCTATTGGTTGTAAAATGTGAGCTTGGACAGCCTGGCTTGAATAATAAGATTGGGTTGATAATATCCCTTCTGAGAGCTGTGTTCTTGGAATCAGGGTTGATTGACCTGCGTGGCCCTCAGCAATTCATAGGGGAAAGTGTCAGCAGATGTGCAAGACAAGTCCATTTTAGGCTGTTTCACTTCAGCAGTTGTCAAATTCCCAAGCACAGCCCTTTACTGAATTCATAAAATTAATTGCTCAAAGTAATTGAGTCTTAAACAAATACACTCGTTAGTTGTATCTTTTCAACAGTGGACACAGCATTTAGTACTTGATTTTTTTCTTTGAGGACTTCCCCTCGAGAGGTGGGTTCAGCCTCCATCCTGTCGTCTGCACTCACCAGGGGACTGGCATGGTGTGTTGCTCTGTCCTTGTACATTTTTCTTCCATCCTCCTTTTTATTTCCACTTATTTATTCCCTGTGGTCTCAAGTACACAACTTCTGCACTCAGTGCCTCTGCCTCTTGGTGTGATCATAGCTGGGCTGTTTCTAGGAGTGTCTCTAACCAGCATAGGAGCTGCCTGCACCATCTGCTGAAACAGGACCTGAAGTGATTCCTTGGGTTTTCCTTTCTTTCATTATATTGAGCTGACCCCTGTACAGTCCACCCTCAGGCACCAAATTGGTCCCTTTCAGCATGTGAAGGTCTTTGTGGTTTCATGTGTACCCTGAATCTCTTGCTGAACGCCCGGCTGCTGCTGTGCAGGACATGAGGCACAAGAGTGCCTGGAATAGCTAACTCTTGGCTAATTCCTGGTTTTGTTGCTCATGACTGAAGTAATTATCTAAAATAGAGACTGATTTAAAGCTGGAGCTTACTGACAGTGACATTTTATCTAATGTCTAAAAACTTCTTTAACTGCTTGGAGACTCTAAAAACCAGAGAAGAAAATGGCAGCTTTGGTATTTAAGAATCCCTAAAATCTGGACTTCTGATTTTGTACTTCTGGGTACAGATCTTAACACCTCTGTGAAATTAGAAAAACATTTCATTTTTTTTAATTGAGAGAAAGATTGTAATTTGAAGAAATAGCTTGTTACAAAATTACTTCATGCTAAAAATTCATTACTTATGTCCCTATGAATACACATTTTCTCATGTCTTCTAGAGAGAAAACAACCTTTGGGTTGGACTAGATGATCTTCATGTGTTGGATCGCGTTAATCTAGATGATCTCCAGAGGTCCTTTCCAACCCTTATTATGTGGATTACACTGATGCTGAGGACTAAGACTGAAAGAGCATTAAAAGGAAATGTGGGTAGTGTGGCTGAATGCCAGAAAGGCTGAACCTACTTCAGCAGTGCAGCCACTTCCAGTGAAGGGCAAGGGACCACGTGTGGCACTGGTGGCTGCACTTGGCAGTCGATGGCTTCGGAAGCAAGAGAGGTGAATGTTTTCTTGGTCTTGCTTAGGATTTCAAGTTTTACCATGGCTTGGTTTGATGCGTGATTGCAAAAAGATGTAATAGGAGAACTATCTGAGAACGTGCCCTAGGGGTAGGAAGGAAACCTTGAAAATTATCAGTATGGTCAGCAAAATTTTTTAAAAAATAAAGAGAGACACACCTCTTTGACTTTTCAAGTAACAATCTTTGGGTCTGGAGATAATGTTTGCTTTGCATCATCTACAAAGTTGTGCTAGTGTCCCCACAAGAGCTGTTACTGCTGACCTGACAGGCATAGGAAACAAAAATATTTAATTTCAAAGGCTTTAAGTAAAGAAGTGAGACCTCTGAGATTCTGCTGCAGCCTGTGATGTTTCAGAACAGTCATCCAGTGTGTGTTACTGAATCACAGAATAATTCAGGTCAGAAAAGACCTTTAAGGTCATTAAGTCCAACCATTAACCCAGCAATGCCAGGTCCACCACTAAACCACGTCCCTGAGCACCACATCTACGTGCCTTTTAAACACCTCCAAGGGTGGTGACTCAACCACTTCCCTGGGCAGCCTGCCCCAGTGTTTGAGAATCACTTCAGTGAAGAAATTATTCCTAATATCCGCTCTAAACCTTTCCTGACAGAACTTGAGGCCATTTCTTCTCATCCTATCACTTGTTACATGGGAGAAGAGACAAAAGGTTGAGGTTTTGTTTGCTGTAATGTGTGCTTTTTGTTGCTTCACTCTCAAAGTCCATTTCCAGCGGTAGAAACTGTGCAGGTTTAGTCTGGGGTCATTAGACCAGCACATATGGTGCACCTCAGAAGTGTAGTGCAAAAGGAGTCAGACACTGCCTCTTCACACTTACTGAAATGTTTACGTTAATCTTTATAAAATTCCTGTTAGGACATCACTTCAATGGTTTTCAGTATTGGCACAGGACAACTCGATGAGTTCTCCTGGAGCATCAGTAAAACTTGCAGACTATGAAACTGCCACAGTATTGTTATGAATGGCGGGAATAAAACCCAAGAGCCAATCAAGAATTTCAGTGGCTAATAACATTTATTCCATTAGCAGGCGGCTGAGCAAGCAACACAGG
>NW_009705258.1:0-1405 GCF_000703405.1 Apaloderma vittatum
AGAGCATCCCTGCTGCTGACTTAATTAACAGTCTTGATAGTCAAGATATCTCGTTATCTTCTCCTCACAGACTGCATTCTGGGACTCCCTCGTTCATGAAGGACACTCTCCTCTTTGTTCCATCACTAACAAGGAAAAAACCACACAGTGCCCTTCTTCTTTTATCACTATTTGTAAAGACACTCGACTTTCTCTCAATCCCTCCTCTTCTAATTTCAGTGTTCATCTTTACAAAGTTGGGCTATCGTTAACCTGATTTTCCCCTCCTGATCCACCTTTGATCTTACCTTTGGTCTTCGAATTATCCAGAGACACATCATCTTGTGTTTGTTTGTATTTAATTCTAGGTCATCAGGTATGGCTGCTCCCTGCATTCCTCTGATCACATGATGAATGAGCTGCATAAAACAGGGTATCATATCATATATGGCAGGAAAATTAAAGTTGCTACTGCACAGAGAAGGAAGAATAACGTTTGTTTAACCCAGGATCTGCAACCATGTGAGAGCATACCCCGTTCCAATCCTTTCTCAGTCTGAACTGGTACTTGAGCCAATTTTCTCATTTCCTTTGTTATTTGCTTCACTACCTTTCCATTGTCATCTACTTGTAAACAATGATTAGAATGATTCAATTTTCCACAAACTCCGCCTTCTTCCTCTAGTAAATAATCTAGGACCTTCCTATGTTGAACAATTGCGTTCCTTGTCTGGGTAGATTGATCCGTAAGAAGGTCAAGAGCCTTGGCTGTTGGATTAGTTCTAACTTCTAAAAGAGCTTGTAGCCTAATTATCCTCTTCAGATTTTAATTGGGTTCCCTTACTCCATTAAACACTTCCCCAGGACTCCGTGTCACTGGTCCTTAATACTGTATAATCCGCTCAGGTGGACAGTCATCTTTTCCCCATTTTTGAGAACTACCTCCAGCCAGAGAGGTGTCAACTGATCGTTTTTCTCTCATCATATCATCATACACTCTGACTCTGAGTCCAGTTCCTTGATTTTGCGACAGTAAGAAAAACAATGGCCCAATATATCCCACAAAGCATCTTTCTGACCAGTCTGAGGGCAGTTTCCAATATGCCAAATGTCCAAAAATCCAGTAATGACCTTTTAGAGGTCTATGAATATTAACTTCTCTGCCCTGGGTGGCATAAAGTTGGAGTTAATGAAATACGCAGTGAGTGTTGTTAAGGGGGCGCATGATAAGGTGGAACATGTGACAGGCGGATCGGGAAGTCTGTACGTCCTGAGTACCTCAGCCAATGGAGAAAGGGAGAGGGTTTCATGCAGCTGGGAAATTAGGATAAAAGGAGGCAATTTGAGAGACCCCACCACGACTGGCACCCCCAGTGGACTCTCCATTTATTTGAATAAAGTAAGACTCCTCTGTCTGTGAGGAGTG
>NW_009705258.1:1419-3047 GCF_000703405.1 Apaloderma vittatum
CGTCCCAAGAGCAGGGGTTTGCCCCTGCCACGCTGTCTTCTTTGTCAACAATTACCCTGGCAAAGTGATTTTCTATACGCTGGGAAAGCGGACAGACATCGCCTGCTAATGGGACGTAGGCAATAATCTTGGGATGCAGAAGTCATGCCAAGCTGAGCGTGGCCCAGCACCCGTATGTTCCAGAAGAGCTCTCTTAGGGACGCAAAAGTCATGCCAAGCTGAGCGTGGCACAGCACCCGTATGTTCCAGAAGAGCTCTCTTACCTGGAGCACCCAGGGAGCTGTGGTTGTCAGCCTCAGCATGAATTTGATATTAGGATTGGGTTCAGAGAAGCACAAAGTTCCAACTCCAGGGACAGCCGGGATGGAAATGACGTGCCAAGGTGAGCAAGGCACTGCACACCTCCTGTTCCCAGAAGACCTTTCTTACCTGGGCCACCCCTGTTGCTGTAGTTGTCCGCCTTCGTGTGAATTTGAAGTTAGGGTTCAGAGAAGCACAAAGGCCCAACTCCAAGGGCAGTTGGCGGGGAAAAGACACGCCAAGGCAGGAATGGCTTAGCACCTGTTCTGGTCCCACCGTGCCTTTATTACCTGGATAACCCATGGGGCTGTGGGCTTCAGCCTCAGGGTGACTTTGGTATTAGGGTTAGCTTTAGGTTTCAGAGAAGCACAAACCCCCAGCTCCAAGGACACTTGGCATGCGAAAGTCGTGCCAAGCAGAGCGTGACACAACACCCATCCTGTTCCCAGAAAGCTTCTCTTACGGCGAGCTGTGGCTGTCAGGCTCCACTTCGGTTTTTTCAGGGTTAGGTATTTTTAGTGATTTCTCAACCATGTCTCAAAGGGAATTTCTTGTCAAACCTTTATTTATTTATTTATTTGGGAAATTTCTTAACAAACCTTTATTTGTTTGTTTGTTTGTTTGTTTATTACATCAAAGGCGCTTTGTGCTGGGTGTGGCTGGCCAGGGGTAAGTAACAGGAGTTGAAGTAAGACCCTTGTCCTGCCAAAGCAGCATCGCCTGGAGTAGATCACACAGGAACGTGTCCAGGTGGGTTTTGAAAGTGTCCAGAGAAGGAGACTCCACAACTTCAAGAGGCAGCCTGGGCCAGTGCTCTGTCACCCTCACCATAAAGACGTATTTCCTTATGTTGAGATTGACCCTCACGTCCCTTTCCCCTACGCTGCTCTCCAACACTATTTCCTTATGTTTAGGTTGACTCTCATGTCCCTTTCCCCTACGCTGCTCTCCAACAGGTCAGTCCCCAGCCTGTGCTGATCCATGGGATTGTTCTTCCTCAGATGTGCAGCACTCTGCACTTGCCCCTGTTGAATTTCACTACGTTTCTCTCCAACCAGTTTTCTTCCCCTTGGTGAATCCGTGTGGACTACTCCTGCTAACCCTCTTTTCCTTCACATGCTTTGAGAGGATGCCCAGAACAAGCTGTTCCACCATCTTTGCAGGCATGGAGGTGAGGCTGACTGCCCTGTAGCTACCCAGATCCTCCTCCTTGCCCTTTCTGAAAGCTGGCCAGCTGGAGGCAGTTGCAGCCAGCATCGAAAGAGGTGTCAAGGGAGGGGATTCTCCCCCTCTACTTCGCTCTCGTGAGGCCCCACCTGGAGTGCTGC
>NW_009705259.1:0-23769 GCF_000703405.1 Apaloderma vittatum
GTCAAACTGAACAGACCCAGCTCCCTCAACACTGTAGTTGGAATCCCCAACTATCATTCGTTGTGATGGGCACTGAGCAAATATTTCTTAATAGACAAGTCAAAGTGTTCTAGAACTTCATATTGTTCTGGGTATACTGAAGAACAGTATATACAGTATATACTGTATATACTGTATATACTTAAGAAATTAAACATGGGTTAAATCTGTAGGAAATCTGAGTTTTTTGATTCTCAGCTTTTAGGTATAAGATCATCAATTTGTTTAAAAGAAAATAAAAAATTTATGGTTTTGTCTATTTTTTTATCTGCTACTTCAAAAGAGTTCTATAATGGAAAGTGATAGGACTATTTTTTATATGTATATATATACTTTTATTATTTATCATCTGTTTATGCACAGGCACCACTGTGTATGCAGTTCCAACTGCATCCAGTGGCATCTACTACTGGCAAAATACCTCATTCACATTATTTTAACAAAAGGTGCTTGTTGTATTCCCTCAAACAATCAGCAAGCTACGAGCATAATAAAATCTACATGCTTAGCTCTTGGGAATGTCCTTCTTGCTTGATGTAAAGACATAGCAAAGAACTTCATGGTATCCACCGTCATCATTTGCCCACAGCAATATGCCGATTTCTGAGAGATTTCCTCATGTGCCTAGCTTTTCTAAGACTATGGTCAGCTTTCATGGCTCAAGTAACAAAAAATAACTCTTTCAGCTATGATAACCTGACTGCTTTCAATTGTCTGACCATAGTCTAAACCGTACAGTCTTTCTGTCTACCTATTTCCTGAACAAGCTTTACACATATGGTCTCTTTACATTGCAAATCACACACGTCAAGAATTGACTTACTACATATAATTTTTTGTATATAAAAGATTCTCCTCAAAACAGGACTCCAGGAATTATAGACAAAAAAACCCTACAATCAGCATGACTTATTGTCTACTGAACCAAAGACTGAGTAGGACCTAATGCCAGGGGAAGCCTGTTCAAGGACTGTAGGCCTTGGGAGCAAAGAGTACATTATTTTATTTGCTAGTGGTCCTTAATTTGACAAACAAGTACCTTCTAGTAATTTACTTCAATTAAAGCATTCATACGTTAACCAACTACACAGATTCTTTGCTGAATTGGGGCTAAGAAGAAAAATATTCCATGTCACCTGATTAACAAAAGGATAAGAGTGCCAGTTTCACTTCTGGGAAATGCCATAATTTAAAGAAACTCTCACTTTCCTCTTATTTCCTATGCTTTATATGGTGAAATGCAACAGCTTGGGAAGATTCAGTCATGATGACATGAGTCTTTTTTAAAACTATTTGCTACTTAGAAAAATAAGAGATGGTTTTGATGAGTGCTTTGAAAGCGTGGGCATCTGAAGGAGTAAAAAAAAAGATTTAAAAATGCTCTCAAGCTCATACGCCCAAATACAAAAACAGAAGTGAGAGCGGCACAAGTCACACACTTGACCGGAACTACCAGTCAGGAAGGACATAAATCAATTTGATTGGATTGACTGACAGACCATAAGGAATACAGGCAAGCACATATGTGCACACAAGACACTATTATGATGCAACTTTCTGCAGTATAAAATTACTCCTTATTCAATCAGAAGTAACATCATTATAACAATTTGTCAACTACAGAGCTTCACATGAAAGCAGATGCAGAATTGCTTCACATGAAAGGAGATCTTTTTACATTGATGTAACGAGATATGCACCTGTGTAAACTGCTTGCACAGACAAGCTCTCAGCCTTGTTGAACTCGAGCTGCCAGAAAGCTGGGCCAAGATTTTTGTTTGAACAGGAAACAGCTGGACTGGTGCATTGTGTAACTTCTGGGTCTAGCAACCTGTCTCTTCTTACTGGATCAAACTGTTTCTACACTAACTCTTTGATACCTCTACCCCTCAAAATGCCTTCTATTTATTATACAAGAAGAGAAGGCTTGTTTTTGAACAAACTCTTATGGTCAAAACTCAGGTCAATGCATAACTTCATTTTCCTTAACAGCCTTATCTTCGTTAATTCTCTCATAAATGCTCTGCTTCCAGTATACTTAAAGAACAATGCTTCATTGATGCACTCTTCATATTGCATCTGAATTTTTTTATATTCATGTTGGGTATTGTTTGCTGTAATTTGTTGTTAAAAAAATTTCTTTTTTTTCCTTCTGTATTCTGAAGAATACATACACTACCCTCCGTAATAACCTCCCAAGCCTCACAATTTAGACATTCCAGCTTGGTTTTGCTTTCCTAGCCATTTTCATTTCAAAGGAGTATGTTTTCTTTGACTGTAATGCTTAAATACTATTCCAAAGCTGAGCCTAGGGTAAATTTAACTTTCTAAGTACAAATTTAAAGTGCTTAGCAGAAGCAGCTTTACTGCTAGAGGCCATACAATGAGGATTTACTATATTGTATCAAGTCCTAGCATATTATCAACTGGTCCCTTCTTCCTCAGAAAGGTGATTATGGATATTCAGTGCTTCAGAGATTTAAAATACTTACTTAAAATCTTTTAGTTTAAGTTCTATTCAAAGATACAGAAGAAAGCAACATAGCCCAGAAAATCTAACCCAACCAATAAAGTATCATACAAAGCATTTTTGCAGGTCTGAACACAGGTTTGCACTGCCCCTAATTCACATATACTTTCAGTGAAGGGAGCAGTGTAACAGTGTGACTTAAAAGCAGCATTCTTTTCACTAGTGGCCTAGTTTTACTGATTCACAGGAGAATGCTGACTTCTCTAACCTTCTTTATTATACAATTTAACTGGTCGGCAGAAACTCAGCAGTTAGTATTACAAGCTATCACATCTGTATTTTGCTGCACATATTTCCAAAGTTGAATTTAAAATACAATGGAGTTGAGAAAATCGTAACGGTGTAATATAATTTAGTAATTTTTAAGGGCGACCAAAAGTGTAGCTAATTAATTAAATAGAAAGTATACCTGGAGAATTCCCATTTCTTCCTCCCTTCTGAGGGTCCTCTCCAGTAGCTCTGTAAAATGAAAAATGGAACTTGTAAATTCAACTTCCTGTCTCGTGGCCTGACAGAAAAAGTACTGTGTAAAACAGTCAGTGAGTTTTTTGTTTTACAGCTCTCACAGCATTCCTTTTCAGCTGATTAAACTAATTGATGAAATGTGTCACTGATATGATTGTTTCCAAGCATGGGCTGTTGAGGCAACTAAAAGCCACAAGAAGACAGTTTGACCAAGGGAAAAAAATTATTATTCAAATGGACAGAAAAACTCATTTATGCTTAAATCAATATTTTAGTGTATATTTTGAATTGAATGAAAAAAAATCAGAAATATTCACTCTGGAAATTGATTAAAACAGTAGATCATCAAAGCTATGCAATTACCTATGGGAAGTTACTCTAGGTTACTTTTATAACAACTAAGTAACATCCCCTGAGGAAACAAGTGCAATTTGGACTATTATCATAATAATTACATTCTCTCACTAAAATGGAACAATTTTGCTAACAGAAATATCCAATTCACTATAAGAAGCATATTAGAAAAGTTTATTTATAGTCTTTACACTGTAAAATCCTAACATCTTGCATTCACTTGTGTGACAGTAATATAGATTGGCACATACATGCACATATGTAACATTTCATGTTAGAAATTAATTTCTATTTGAGTTCTGTGGCATATGTCACGAGTTGCTTTTCTATTGTATTTACTTTACATATTTTTATGATTAAAATTATGGTTTTGATCAAGTGCATCACATTTAGAATCCTGGGAAACATTAAAGTTATAACCTCATGAAGAGCAGGAAAAAACAAAAACATGCTGCAGGCTCACTACTATTTTAGCTATCCAAAATTCACTCATGAGTTTTGCATGAGAACTGCTTTAACTATGCCAAAGACCGACTTTGAACCAAGATATGCCCCAGTGTGCCAGCAATTAGGAGAGTTATGAGATTATGAAATTGACTGTTAATACCCTCAGCACCCAAATACAGAACAGCAAGTACCTGCATATACTTCCTTAAGAAATAAAGATTAGTGACAAATCCATAGTTCAGTTATCAAAGATTAGCTTAAACAGCCTACAAAAAAAGTACCTGAAGTATTCTATCAACGTGAATTTGCCTTGTTTCCTTTGTTTCTCTAACATGTTACTTTTCTTTCTCTCGTTATGAAGTCTTCTTGTGGACACCCTAACCTGTAACCTCTCTTCTCATAGTTCATTATCCATTTCTGCACAAAGACTATTTGAGGCTTACTTTCAGGTACTAGCCCTTTAGAAGTGATGCAGATAACAGGCACACTATTTTAGTTATTTCTTTCACAAGCAGCGAGATTAACTTGATGTTCTTCCTCCCTAGCTTCTACACAGTTTTGGATTTTTCCAAATCCTTTCATAAAATTAATAAAATAATGGTTCCTTCACTTTTTTTTGGCACATTTATGTTTTTCTGGATTATTATTTGGTACGCTTTCCAGTACAGTGACTCAACTGCCATATAAATTACTGTAGCTAAATGTGCTGCCATCAACATTTGTTAGTGTGAGAATTCAGGTCTGGAAAGTTGCTGCACTTTATGTTTTCTTTGGATATATTCCAGTATTGTAACTGAGTTGGTAAAAATTAGTATTGTAATACTACCTTTAAAAAAAAAAAAAAAAGGGAAGAATAGATCTATGAGAAAGGGATGGTAAATGATTCTTCCCCATGTTCCATCTTGTACGTCACCTTGCTTTATTTCCACTCTAACGCAAAATTTGAGGTCCCGTTCTAGAGACAAAATTGTTCTAAATGAAAAGGATAATATTACAAGGTTCTTTTCAAAGGCCTTTTATAAATGTAAGGTAAGTTGAGATAATGTCTGCTAACAGTCACTAGATTTGAAAGTTCTCCATCTGAAATGAAGAATATCTAGAATCCATTTACTTAATTCCACCACTGCCTAGATTAGCTGGATGCTTCATAAAACTCTGTCCCCATGACCATATATTTAAGAACCAAGTTCTGTATTAAAACTGATGATGCCATTTAATACTCCATCTAAATTAATAGCATATTTTCTCCAAAACTAAAGAAAAAAAATTAAAGCAATATATATTAAACAGCTATACACAAAGTCCTATAAAAATACTGCATATCATATAATTCTTTTAAACTTTGATATTTATAATGACATAATATCTTAACTTGATCCGAAAAGTTCTGTTGATTTGTTTTATAATTTGTGAAACACTTCCCATATGTAAGTTCTTTTGCAAACATGTTTTATATATTCAGCGCCAGAAAATAGCATTACAATAAATTTAAGATAGAGAACACACTGTGTCTGCCCTGATGGTCACTAGCCCTATCAGCGACTCCTTTTGTTCATCCTGTGAACAGCTTCTGCATTGCTCCAGTTACCACTTTCTTCCCCAAGGGAAGTTGCACAGTGGTGTAATTTTGTAGATTTGTGAACAATCTTGCCATGATCACCTTTCGAGGCCTAATGTAACCACAGGGGTCTTGTTTTTTACAAAGCAATATATCATTATTCTCACAGGGTGCAGAACACATCAATTTATAGATCGTGTAGAAGAATTGGCATTCATAAAAAAACAGTACAAAGGCACCTTCAGGCACCAATAGTTCTTCCCAAAAGTTGAGTAATACATGGAAAAAGACTACAGAAATTAGAAATATATTCCTCAACATTTTACTTATGTATTATTATTTTTAGCTCAATACAAAATCCACAATCCTATAATGAGCTAAAACTACTAAAAAAACCCAAACAAACAAACATGTTTCAGTTGTTTAATACCTCTTAAAATCAACAGCAAGTTCAGGATATTGTCTGTAGAATTAGGGTTCTTACTTCTGTGTAGTTTTACCAAAAAAAAAAAAAAATTGTTTACAGTGGTTAAACTCCAAATCATCTAAAGTTTATCTCTCATTTAGCTATGCATCAGTGAACACGAACTGAGCATCCTTGCAGTTACACTACAGTAGGTTAGATTTATCTGATCAAGTTTCCAGGAAATATACAGGTTACAATTTCAATTTACATTCCATAAGAATCATTATCTTTTGCAGTTTGCCTGACACTGAAGCAACACAGTATGTTGAAAAACAGTGCAAATATTAACCTGGAGATGAAGATTTTATATTCCATCAGAACTCTTAGATATGTGAGAAAAAAAAGTATGCAGTTATCCAGACAGACCTTTTACATACACAAAAATAGTAATTTTCACTGCTGGTGAAAAGTATCAGAAAAGAGATTAGAAGCAGATATATACCAATTGTAAAATCCTATTTATCCTAGCTTATCCACTAATGTGTCAATAACTAACTCTAGACTGTTAAAAAGCAGGTCCAACTCCTTTACCTCTGTGCTGGAAGTAACAAAGCTGGGAAATAGGACATTGACTTGACTCATTAATTCACAACTTCTTCTAGCAAAGGGGAATGCACAAATACAGAACAGTACACAAAATTAGTACTTATAGTTACTGATATCTAGTCGTATAGTCAAAAATCCTAAAATATGATTCATATTACTCAGAAGTCAGCCTTTGCACTTTCATTCAATACTGCTCCGTAGCTAATAAACTGTAAACCATCCAAGATATCTGCAAGTTGCTAGCAGATCTGACTCAATACTTTTACCCCTCTGAAGCAGCTGCAGATCCCACAGGAAACTATATAGCAACTCATATAGCACATAAAATACTGCTACTACATGGCATTAAAACAAGAAAGCCAGGTTATTACTAGTAAAGAATGGCAGTTTGGAGAAAAGCGTTAACAATTGTATGATCAAGCTAAGAACAGTTCTCCAAAACACAAGTCAGGGCTTTCAGTTATACAGTAGTAAAACTATTTTTGATTTCCCAAAGTTTGCAATCCTAGCAATTTAGGTTTTATGTTACGCAAGTGTACGGCATACTCTTGACAAAGACACCCTGATCATTTTATCTTTAAGTTTACTTTGATCGAAAACTGCAGTATATTTATTTCAAATCTTTCCTATCATTTTCACTTTAAATACACATCCCATGGCTTTCAATCATCGTTTGGGTATGTTTCCCACAAAGCTGCTGACAGATACTTCAGTGTTCCTGTAGATACACTAGGCAGCCAAGCAGGTTTCTATCAAGTCTGAAGGAGTTCTCAAGCAGCTGAACAAACCAGTTTCTCTCAGCTAGAAATTACTTATCTTGCATGTGCCTACACAGCAAAGTTTAATCACATATTGTACGACTTACAAGTTTTTCCATTTGCACAATGAATTTGACACAAATGACTTACTTTGGGGGGCAACTAAGCTGTTTTTACTGAAGCGGTTTAAGTAAAATATTTCAGAATAGAACTATTCATGGCTCGTAGAGACAGAACAATTGCAATACCACGCTGTACCTGTGTTAGTAGGATTCCGGTGAACGGCCTCACAGTACCGTGACAACAGTCACAGTCCAGAAACATTCAATACTACCAGATGTTTCAATGAGGTTGGACTTTGTACAGTCAGGCCAGACACCACAAATCACCCTGGCACTAAAACAAATGAGACATAAAACAGTACCAGGACTTGCTTCAAACTACTCTAATTGAAAGAGTACATGCCACGCATGTAAGCCATTAAGGGCATTTCTACACAAACATGTTATTATCTTATAAGAGCTCTAGAGAAATAGGTATTTCTCAGAACCTTAATCTTGCTAGTATAGAACAAGGCCTATAAACCATGAGTGTTTCAGAATGTGTTTATGTAATCCCAAGGAATATTTAAAATAAGTATATCACTGAAGTCAAAAATTATACTGTTTGACTTGAATAAAACATACTGTACCTCTAACATATAGGACATTTCTAACCTGGTACTTCTAACCTCACCTCATTCATAGCTTTAGTGAATGAGAACAAAGCAGGGAGAATTCAACGTTTTGCAGGTTTTTTGGAATTGTATTCAGAAGGTAAACAGCTTTCATTTAATCATTTTCATGGCCAAACTCAATGGTCACTGTATCTGTCTTTTATTTGTAGCTTCTGCTAAATATAAAAAATTTCAAGTGTTTTTTTAATACTGATTAGAGCTTTCTAGTCCATTAGGAAACTGTTGTATTAGCATTGAGTACACTCCACTGTCTTTAAAGACTGTTATTCAGTTACCACCATTGCCATCAGTGCAGTGCTTATCACCACCAAGACTGAAACAGCTGCTTATCTGTATCTAAATCAATAGTTTTCTCATTGACATGTAAAAAGACCTCCAAACTCAAAGGAATATCATTAAAAAAGGGCGAATTCCTTTTGTCCTATTATTTGCCTTTATAAATTCTAGCAATTTACTAGCTAAAGAAGTCTTCAGTAACACACTCAATATTTCAAAAGAATATGCTTGACACAAAACTTTGAAGTTTTTTTTAATTCATTCATTCTTTTGATACTTTTAAAGTATACTTTAATTTTTGCTACGGAAGTTCAAAGTGTTGCATTAACCTGAAGCAGCACCCACAATCATAACAGAGAACAGAAAAAAGGCATTTGACGCTAAGAGAGAAGACAACAGTTCACTATTCAGATTCTCTAAGAGACTTATTGCTATGCAGGAAACAGCACCTTCTATTCCCCGAGGCTTAGGCAGGTCTGATCTTTCATAGCACAACTTTGAAATGTTCACATCTCCAGTGGTAGCCTGGTCTATATTTCCTTATTTGCAAAGAAGTTAATTGCTTTTGGGATAAGGATAGCATACAGAAAGGAAATGTAATCATTTGGGGGTTATGAGGACAACAGAAAAGAGCCGCTTAAGATTCTCAGAAAATGTTCTATTCAAGTCATACTCGTGGTTATGACCACTATGACACTTATAAAAATCAGTCATATTTTACTGGGTCAGGCCTAAAGTCACACAGCCTACATTGTACTTCAGGCAGTAAGCATGAGTAGAGGTTAGGACAGGAGAATAAAAAAAGGTAATGTTATTTACTGTAATGGCAGCTTCCAGCAATGAAAGCTGAGGGAATTCCTAAGAACTGCATTTGGACCATTCACAATCTATGTGACCTCCGTGAACTTGACTATTTCTTCATTGAACCTCTTTGTTGTTTTGGATACCAGAACATTTTGCAACAACAAATTTGAAGTACATACTGTGTAAAGAAAGTGCTTCATTTTGTTTTAAATGTTGCTTCTAATTTGATTCCTTCAATAATTCTTATGTTTCGCACTGTTATTTCTCTTTCACTCGATTCATACCTGATGCAGATACTCCCACACTTCAATTAGAAAATCTCTTCCAACTTTTCATTTGTCCCAAGAAGCTGTCCCAAATTCTCCCCATCAGTTCTATGACCCATCTGTACCTATCACTACATGAATTATTACAGTGCCTGCCTTACACTGAACTCCAAAGCACAAGAGTGGATATGTAGATATTTCATACACATAGTTTAAGTTACAAGATACTACGCCAAGTTACTATAAAACCTTCTACAGTCCAAATGCGCTTGTGTTGGAATAGTTTTTCTGCATATGAAATTAAATACATTCAGAAAACTATACTACAAGATTATGAAACAAAAAAAAATTATAGGTTCCAACATGCTGCTTACAGATTTTTAAGAGAGGCCTTTATCAGAACAGATTTATTTATTTTTAATGCTTACATAAGATCTTTTCATTTCTGTTCCTGGGTTTTTTACTTGTCTCAGTATCTTCCTGGGAAATTTTCTGTGCTTCGTTTAACAACGGCTAAAGAAAATATCTCCCTATCTTCACAGAGCTGATGTGGCGCTTAAAGTGCACTGAAATCCACACAAAAGATATTTTTACGATGCAAAAGGTGATAACAGCACAAAATTTCACTACGTCTGCTGATCATTATGAGGACTACCAAACACATCTTTGTATCTGGAAGAGGAATTGTCTTTATGGCAATACAAATCTTTATGATGATTTGTCACCTAGAGCTATGAATATCTTCTCTAAACATCTGCCCTATTATAAATTCACAGCTGGTGTCCCAGGTATTATTTGTTCTCTGAAGAAGCATCCAAATAAGCAAGCTGACTTCCAGGCAGAATAGACTCAAGGGTCTCCTCTAGAATCTAGAGAGGTGATACATCAAAATCAACACAGCCAGGACAGCGGCATACAGCTATTAACTCTCAGAAGCACTGAGAAACTGGTGAGTCACAACTGCACAGTGATACAAAATCTTCTGTTTGCAAAACGTCATTTGCTCAGCTCTTCCCTAGAGAGTTGTAAAAGCATAAAAAGTCAGACCACCTGTATCTCAGTTTTTGGCAGACTCATTAATCAAACAACTTGACTTGATCCTAAAGCAGCTACTTTTCCTTGACAGAAAGTATTAAATCTCCCATGTGAGAGAATGTCCTTGCACTATGGACTTTCATCTGCTTCATCTGCTGTAGGATGACACCACCAGAGCTTTTCTTATTTCAAGTTTTCATTAAGCCATGATTCTACTGATCGAGAAAACCACTAAAAGCCATTCAGTCACTGGTTGAATCTATCTTCGAGTGATTTAAACAATACCAAAAAAACCCTAATAATTGTGAGCCATTCTTTTATATACATTTTATAACATTCTTTGTCTGTGTAAAATTCTCTCAACAGTCATCATAGCAATCTTAATAAAGACGTTAGCGACTAAACAAATCAGAAGGTTGAAGTGTTAGAATCGCATTTTTTTTCATTTAACATGCTCAAGGATGAAAAACCAATAGAATATAATGAGGGAAACCCCAACACTGTAACTGCCTGTCTTTCTCCTACATGAGCTAAGAAACACTGTTCTGTAACTGCACTTCAACACTTCCAATCAACAAAAAATCCAAATGTCAAACAAAAACTTTGAAATTCTTCTCATACTCAAAGAAAACACAAGTCACAATGAAAATGTTCAGGTAAGTGGAAAACAACCTGTTTCACTGCCTTTTTACAACCATCTACTCAGTCACATTTATCAGTTCAAATAGACAAATATGTCATTGGCTGAAGTAATTGAACAAAAGGTCAAACAGAACACATTTTGTTAAGAGAGCCCTTTGACACTGCTCTACCTGATTTATCGTATAGGGAAGAAGAACAGTAACTTGGAACAGTAACCTGCTGTTAACAATCATTCTGGGTTCTGTGGCTTTTTCAAGTTCTTTAAAAGATAACATTGTCTTTGGCCACCATACATTTGCAACTGTTATCATATATATAAGGGTTCATTATGCACACAGCAGTAACATTACCAACTAGAGTCAGAATGCAGGCAAGAAAGTTCCTATTATAAATAAATTTTGGGGACAGATTGGCTTATATATTTTTTAGAAAAAAATATAACCTCCAATGCTAGGGAATAAACACTTCAAATTTTACAGGAGGCTGAGAAGTCATCAGACTTTTACCCTAACAGTCTAACAGTACAGTTAGACTTCACTGAAGGTCTTTACTTAAAGGAGTTAGCTCTAAATAAGCTAGTTTAGATCCTAATGACTGTGTAATTACTAATACTTTATGGCCCACAGAAGCCAGTGCAACTTCAGCTGAAGTGATGCTAGCACTAAGTGCTCCAGTTCCACCAGATGTGGTCAGATCCCATCAGAGGTTGTATTTCCTAAAAGGCACAGAGGTCTCTGCTCCCTATCTCTACTTGGGCATGGCTCTTGCTTACTTTGTCCAGGCAAAAATGTTGGACCTGGACCTCCACAAGGGTCAGTTTAGTTCATGACAATGAGCACAGAGTAAACTGACCAAAACCACACAGAGTCCTATGTGACTAATAGCAAGTAAAATATGATTATAGAGGGTCCAACAAGGAGCAGACGTGAAATAAGGGAAGAGGAGCAAGTAGCACAGATGGGAGTGAGGAAAATAGAGGCAAGAATTTAGCCTTTTGTCTGCAGTGACAATAACTGGGTCCATTGAATGGGAAACCACAGTCTGACCCAATAACTTGTGATTATTTAGGATTTGTGTGAGCTGTAATCACATAGATGTACCCAGGCTTACTGACCAATGGCTTTTTCTCCCATAGCTTTGATTAGAAACTCTATTAACTAACTCGGAAAGAAAAAAGAATCAGCATTATATAAAAGAAAGTATAGTAAGAAATGTTCTCAAAGTGAGGTCTTCAGAATAGTTGACATTTTAAACAGAAAATAGAGCTGAACATTGTGTTTTGTCACTGCATACAATATATAATTGTTACAATCCTCTCTGGAATGGAGAAACATTTTATTTCTGATGATGAATAAAATCTTCCAGGAGTACACAGAAAGAAATTGAAACTTAATTTGTTTTCATTCACCAAGTGCAATCTTGAAAAGCTAATTTGTCATTTCTTGTTTCAGAAAATTATGTTGATATGTTTATGGGCATAGCAGCTACATAAAAATTATGGTATGGCATATATAAATGACAAAACAGGAAATTGAATGCCACTTTCTTCAGTGAGTTCTCTGTCTTAATATCCTAGACTTTATTTTTTTTGATGTTTATCATCCCAACCATATTTATGCATATCAGCAAATTTCCTTTTGGCTACATCTGAAAGGCAGCTGTATATCTTAATGCAAAAATACACAGAACTGATCTTGGACCTTACAGCTGAGGAAGGGTCAAAAACTAAGGCCATCAAGTGTTTTGAAGCAGCTAGCACAACTCATTTGAATCGAAGGAACTACAGAAACCAAAGGAGGCCATCAGCTGCAAACCAGAAAGCTTTTCTAGCCAGGAACACTTGGTACTTGAGACGAGTAATTCTTTGGAGCTTAGAAGTGTATTTCCTAATTGGGCTGTTTGAAGATCAGAGCTAAATGATCCATTTGCAAAGTTCGCAGCAAAGGACAGCAGGTAACTTAAGAAGCTGATACTGGTACTGAAATTAGGCTCCCCCATGAATCTCAGAGAAAAGGTACTTCTTAAACTGTCAGAAGAGTAAAGCACACACACAAAAAAGTTATAGCTCTGTGGGATTAAGTCCTTGATAAATGCTGTAGGAAAATTTTTATTCTACTAGGTGGCCCTATGTATCACTAAGACCCAAACAGCTTCTAAGAAAACATTTAATTCAACCAAGCATACACACACAGAGTTCAATGTCTCCTAGCAAAACAGAAAACTTACCGAAATTTACAGAAGTTCCTTCTTTCTAATTAGACAGGTATTAGAAACCACAGTATAATGCAGCTAGCAGTTATTTGACTCCCCATCTCTCCACATGTGCCTTAGAGGAAGATGCCATAAATTGTGAACTGGCAATTATGAAGCAAGCCATAATAGTAACTCTTACTCCTAACATTCTCAGCTGCAATTAGGCTGAATTTCTTCCTTGGTGGACAATTCTGTTGTTGTACTGCCCCATGGTAACTGCTGATGTACAACAAATGACACTTACCAACTCAGTTGGAAAACACTTTAACTTTCAGTAACTGGCAACATTTCTCTTAATATCTAAAATCTGATTTTGAAAACTCTAATATCTAAATGCAAGAACTCTCTGTCCTCTCTGTGTAGCCATGTGCAAAAATCTATAGTGTAGAAATTCTAGTAAACTTCTCAAAGAAAATCCTTAATTCATAGATTTGAGGAAAAAAATCTATATTTCAAAAGAGAAAATGAGATTAAACATTTAAGTTAGCCATTGTTTCTTATGCACAAGGAACATAAACTGATTCTTTTTTCCCCCCAATTTCAAAAAACTGAACAGCAACACTAGGGCTTTCTTCTTCTCTTGTCCTGTGGAGCACACACCATTTGCAATTGATACCTGTCTTCTTACTTCTGATCAATCTAATTCCTAGTGATCACAATAAAAACAAATTTACACTGCTGTTTTCACTGAGTACAGAGGTAAGGGGGTATTAGTTTCAGAATGGAGATTACATGGAGAAATGAATATCCAGTATGAGCAGTACAGCAAACATAAAATTGTTACATGCATTGTAAATATTATTGAGGTAGACAAGAACTACAAAAAAGTTATGTTTATTACAGAATTGCTTATCCCATTCTACTCTCCATAATTTCTACATGTAGAGATGTTCAATGAGCATTTAGTAAAGAAGCAGCAAAATGACTCTGTCAGAGCCACTGTAAATGGGAGAACTCTACATACCTAATTCTTGTACCTTCTTAAGTCATAGTTACGTGTCTGTTTAGTCTCAACAAAATGCTAGGAACGAACCAAAACTTGCAAAGCTGGTAAAACATTTGATAAAATTTTGATGATAAAGGCCTCTTCTAGCACACTTTATAAAGTATATTGACCAACAGAAATACAGAAAACGCTTTTAATAGCTGGGGTATCCCCTCCTAGGTTTGGAATGAATTCTAAAAAGTGTCAGGAATGGAGAGGTATCAAACAAACAGTAAATATGCCTCACTGGATATTCCCCTGAAGGGTATAACTGTTATGAGACATAGGTTAAAGTGTGCATTGATCTGCTCATGTCTCTTGAGAACTCTTTACAGAAAACTAGTCTCTCAGAATGTATGCTCAGTGTTGGAAATGCATACTATTTATGTAAGATTCTTATATCCTTTAGCAATTTTAAGAAATGGCTAATTGTCTCTTCCTTTGTGTTTTCTACATTGCATAAAACAAAACACCGTGACAGTGCTCCTGAGCCTAAAAGTAAAGGTTTAAGCCCTAGCTCTAACCACGTTTTGCACTGTGAAAATATGGTTCTAAACTCTTTTCAGAAAACTGGACAATAACTAAAATGGAAAGCTGGCTTTGCTTTTCAGACAGTTTTACTCCTCTTACCCAAGAGTTTGTGTCCTTTTTTTGTGGATTCTGTAATTTCCCCCTTTGTCTAGCATAATCTCACTTTGCTGCAAGATTACACTTTTGCTGCCAGCATATTTATTTCAAGGTCTTTTAGTCAACATAAGGAGCAGATTTTTTTTCCTGTGTGTCAAACTATAGAATTAACAATAAAAGTAAAATACAAACCAGAAAATTTTCCATTTCAAAATAATCTTTGAAATTAATCATGCTAGATTTCTCCGATTGTATCAAGCTTTCTGGCAGCATCTTTTCCAAACCTATTCCTTACATATAGTATAATGTCACTGTGCAATACACAACTGTGCTTCTCCTACAGGTCTTTTCCTCAAAGTTAATTTCTCCCATATGACTAACTTTATCGATTATTGAGATTTTTTCCCTATTGAATAAGAATTTCTACTGTATCTTGTAAATGTCTGCCCTGCTGCTGTCTTGACGTATACTTTATATACAAGCAAACTGGTACACTTAACTTGCAGGACAACATTATTAGAACTTCTGGAATTTCCTCTTTCTGTTGGATCTAGTTTGCTGGTTGAGACAGTGCAAACAAAGTCTTTAAAACAATTTAATTCAAGAAAACAGATATACCTCTTACAGTCCCCAGATTAAGAGCAAGGCTCAAGAAAAAGAATAATGTGAGGTGCCCGTTGCAGTCAGTCTACACATGCACTGCACCAGAAGAGAAGAGAACATATGCAACAAAGTTTGAGGTACAAGAGACCTCAGCATTGCTTTGCCTTGACCTGGAGACATAAAACCCTGCAGTCATACAGGTGATTCAGATGGAGGAAAAAGCTACATAGCTTGTGATGGACACACGCTTCTTACACAGTTCTGCAAAAATTGCCTGATTACAGCTGGTACCTGTATCAGTGAACTGCCACTGCAATTACTGACATTTCTCCCAAAACCAGATACAGCAGAGTTCATGGATGCATCCCATACTGTAATGGAACGAGTCATGTCAATTAGATTATTACAAGCTAATAAATTGCAATAACTAGCAGTATTTAATTCCTAATCAACAAAAAGAGAAATTAATTGCCAAAACTACACAAGATGAGTAGCAATAAATTAAGCACTTCAATTAAATTATACTTATTCTGCAGAGTACCATTTAAGGAAATAAGAAATTTTAACTTTCAGAGTCAAAAAATATTTTTACAATAATTTCATTCTTACCATAGTAACTAGTTAGCAAATGAAAAATGCATAATTGAATTGCTGAATGACCTGTAAAGTCATACCATTAATTCTTAATCACAGTAAGAATGAACATTTTCATAATGTCATAGTAATAATACTGGTTTTACTGTAGAAAATTATTTGGAAATCAAAATTTCCTTCCACTTAAAAAGCATAATTTGTTAGTTAGCGCAAGACTGTAAAAGAATGACTTTTATTTTAACCAAGTTATTTTATAAATCAGAATCTGAAGTGTTTAAGACCAAATCAAAATAGTGGTTCCAATTACAGTGTACAGTAAAACACATTAGGTGTTAAAAATATAGTGATTTTAAAAACAGCCAGAAAAGAAGTCTTAGGAGGCTTCCAGTTTTTATTTCCCGCACAAGAAAATCTTCCACAATGTCAGAAGTCAGCCTGGAGATGTTATGCTATATATGCACTGTATATAAAATACATATATCAGGAAGGATATAATATTGTGATCTCTTCAAATTTGAAATATTTTTGCAAAGTTAGAAACATTCCAGACTTATAGGTCAGATCTTAATCCTACTTTGTTGCTTGTTTCCTAGCAGCATGTGTTTCACTGTAATACATCAAAAGTCCATGGTACAATGTCATTAAACCAGTCTGTGTACATAAGTAGCCTTGTTCAGGAATGAAGTATTAATGCTTCTCCAGCTTTTTAGTAGAATGAGCGTGCAGACAGTAGAATACTCAAATTCCACTCTTACTTAAGAAGCCACTTTAATAATAAAATAAAGTCCAACAGGCTTATAATGTCTTTAAGACACCTGAAAAGCACCAATTCAACAGCCTTGGAAAAGTCCCTCTCCAAAAAGAAGGATGACATGAAGCTACGCAATGCAAATTTCCTCCAAGTTCCATCACACTCCTTGAAGAAGGAAGGAAGGAAGGCATCTAAAAAAACTAAGTTCTCTGTCAATTTAAATACGCTTCTCATAAAAAAAGCAATTTGTAACACTCATTAAGAACTGGATAGAGAAACTGTGGATCACCAAATAGCTCTAAGATCTTGACAGAATGCACATCCTTAGCCTGATCTAGGCATGTAATCAGGGAGGTGAAAGGCGAAGTACTTCCTCGGCCTTTGACAGTTCAAGTTATATAGACTTTTTACCATTTCTACTCTTGATAAATTGTAGAACAGTGATAATTGTCAAAAAGCTTCTTTCTTTTGAGCAACGAGATTTTCATTTTTCCCAACTTATCTCAAAATATCCCCAATATCTTCTCTTAATCAGCTAATACTACTGCTATTTCTACTACATCTCTCTTTGGATTCTTTATGCAAATTTGCTAACGCACCTTTAGTTCTGTGCAACAACTCAAAATAGAAGGACAGAGATCTACATGAAACTACTCAGTTTAATATTTCTTCATTAAATGCTTATGTTGCTTGATAGCATGAAATTGACACAAATTCCGTAACGGAGTCTGAAGTAAAGTACTACCTACATTTTTTCCTATAAACTGAATGCTAAGCTTATTTCATTGCTCTGTAAGCAAACATAATGAAGTTTGAATTATGGTTTGAATTTTCAGATTATACTTTTACATTATTTTGAGTTCTTAACAATCACTTAACAGAAGAAATTAATATGGAATGATACTGTAAAGGGGCAACAAAGTGAGGCACAAAGTCTTTAAATTGATAATCTTCAGTAGGGATTAGATCTTTATGAATGTCTCAAAACAAAAACAAACAAAAAAAAGAAAAATCAACCTGAGAGAAGAAAAAGATGGGCAAAAATCAGAATAATGATTCTGTTCTACTGAATTCTATTCTGACTGTGCAGTGCGATCTTTTAATCTTAAGGTTTCACTTTTATTTGCAGCTACTCCAGATAGCTCATCACTAAGGATTAGCTAGAAATTATAAGGTGTGCTTTTACAGGCAGCATCCTAGGAGCAGAGTACTTTGTAGGAGGGTTCTCCACTCAAGATCTCCAGAAACTTTAGCTCGAGGTAAAAGTCATCACAGTGCCTTTCCCCAGAAGTGAACCAAAATTCAGCTTTTCTGTTCTTTGCAAACTGGTTACTGTCCATAACACTGCCTCTTTGGCATTGGCCCACCTCAAGATGGAGATAAGCAATATTCTAAACTCAACCTTCTTGAAAGGTACAGCATTTCTTAATGAGGTAAAGGAATTCAAAATACTGTGATAAAGAATATTTCAAAGGCATAACTACAATAACTATACAAAAAGTTCTACTGCTTTTCATAGCAAACGTTACTACCGAGGAACAAAAAGTTTCTACTATATTTTTTAAAGCAATAGCTTCAGTTTCTGATTTTGAAATTATAAAATGATACTTCGGCAATTTTAAAGTCACTGCATTACAGTCAAGATCATGCAAAGTTAATTCTGTCCTTCGATCTTTTCTGTAATAAAAACATGCTCCATGGATTCTAAGCACATTGCATTAGAATAAAATATTTTCTACAGGATTTTCCATTTGATTTCGTATTTTGCAAGAAAGAGCACACGGTCTGTTCACTTGAGTTTGTAAATGGACATATTTTTTTAAAAATAACAGCATTCAAACATTCATTTCAGAAAATGTTGTTCCTAGAGCTCAAAACTAACCAAGAAAGTACTGTTTTCATGGCCAAGTCGTGTGACAGTGTGCTTCCCTGCATCCAACCTGACCTTTGTTTCCCATAACCCTGCTCAACCACTGGTGATCTTAATGGATGTGTCTGGTCCTGATGGCTGCATCTGGTTCAAAGTGGATTCAGGTAACACAACACCCATGGGCTAATTTGAGCAATGTGCCCATCTAACCACTGAGCTAGTCAAGGTCCAAATCATGCCAAGTTTGGTAGAAACTAATGTCTGTAGTCGGTATGCAAATATGACCCTGAGTAATACTCCATAACAGCAGACAGCCCAGGGCCCATTGAACTCTCTTGTACAGCAGCAGGCAGCACGTCAGCCTCTCCCCTTGAGTAGAGATGCCTCTCAAGGTTACTCCTCAAGGTTGAGAGGCTTCCTCCGTGTACAGATACTTAGTAAGTGAATTGCAAGTAAGCACACTGAAACTTTGAGATCTTAGCTAAGTGATACTAAGGATTCATTGTGCATGTATAATCCTTCAGACATAAACTTGACCAAATCTGGGACTAAGTCTGGATCCAGTCAGACCTAAACTCCCCTCTGAGAAAGAGTTTAGACTGCAAATGGGTCATTTCTGAAGCTCATGACTCAATGGGAGGGTCTCCCTTACAGTCTTGTCCGACCCTGTCCTCTATGCAGTAAATAATCAAGTGTACCTTGCCACTGAATCTTGTCAAACCACTGCGGCATTTACTATCAGGCTTCACGAAACCCCATAACAGAGGGGTTGGAGTAGATGATCTCTAAGGTCTCTTCCAACCTAAGACATTCTATGATTTTATGATTCTATGAATCACTCTTTTACATCAATAAATATATTGCTCCTTCTCTCTTACAACTGAATCGCATCACTTTATCTGCAACAACAAGTTGTCAACTGTAGTTGAAATCAGAAAGACAAATTTTTTGTCCATGCATTGATGCAGCATGTATGTATGCATGAAGTACTTACATATTTTAATGAATACGTTATCTTGGGTTTGTACTTTGTTTCTTTCTCTAGTGGTAGATACCTCAATTTACCAAATATATGAAAACCAAACAAAAAACCCATAACAAAATCATACTTAAAACTATTAAAATTGTGAAACAAGAATTAACTTGACAGATAAATTTTACCTCTACCTATTCTCTGTTAAACAGAGATTTACACGGTGGCAGTTTATAATATTGCACAAAAGTGTTCATCAAATACTGGAAGATAAGTATGGTAATATGAATGTTTATATTGAAAAAATCTCAGTCTAGAAAGGTGGTCTAGAATTAAGAAATCAGACTGAGAAATAGGAGACCCATCTCTATCCTTAGGTGGGTTTTTTGATTTTTTTTACATAACCAGGAGCGAGCATATGATTTCTAGGACTTAGATGTGTCTGTCTAACAAGAAAATCATATTTTACAGCACCAATGTTTAATAACAGTACCAAAGTAACCTGCAACTGGACCGCTTTATAGGCAAAAGGATGTAAATCATGCCCAAGACTATGGTACAGCCTTAACCTAAAGACACAATAGACACAGACAAGAAAAATACTGTGATGCTCTTTAAGCACAATAACAAAGATTCAAATATAAGTGTCCACTCTTGCAAGTGGAATTTTAATAAATTACAGAGAGAGGCTTGTTATTTGGACAAAACCCTATAGCTTATTGTTCTAATCACTGATACTGCATGAACTATAGAGTTAATTTGCTTGCCTTGCTTAACTCAGAAGGAAAAACCCTTAAAAATGTCTTTAATTACAAAATCTGTAAAGCATTTCAAAGTATCAAACTCAGTTCCCATTTTGTAAAACCAAAACCACTGAGACTCAGTCAAAACAGTAAAGGAAGCATAAGCTGAATTTCAGATACAGCCAGCTGTTACCTTGAAGGTGCTAATCAGAGTAATATGTTCAATAAATTGATCAGAACCTAGCAATTAGTCCCATTTAAACCACTAAAAGGAAAACAATGCAAACAGATTAATTAACCCCTTACTTAATTTAATCTTTACATAGAAAAAAACCCAGCTTGTTTTCTTTTCAAGGATTCACATGTAAAGTCTGTTCTCTAATTAAAACTATTTTGTAGTATATAGTCAACATTAAGCGTTGGTTCAATTCCCCAAAATCACTGTATCATTAGCACTTACTTTAGGAGAAAAGGAGGGGTTTATATGGCATGTCAGCTGAAAGGATACAAAAGCTGTTAACATATCAATGACCTACACTGAAATACATATTCTAATACAACCTGACAAGGTTGTAACATAGCAAAAACATTATCTCTAAGTTTAAAAGACGTTGAATATATAATACAGTAATATGCAAGGATTCAAATACTTTAACTTCAAAAGTTTTATTATATTAAAAATCTTAGATAGCAAGTTCCTTTTTAATTTCTGCTCAAATTTCTGTATTCATTTGTATTTTAGACCAAAATTACTTTGACTATGGCAATAAGTGGTAGGATCACAGAGCCCTCGGTTCAGTTTATTTTCCTGTAAGACAGCATATTATTTAGTTAAACAGGCATCTTACCAGATGTCAAAAAGTTTCCTAGGAATCTTCTTATATCTAATGAAGACAGAAGAAACATGCTATCTGTCAGTCTATGTTCTTCTTAGGAAAATACTAAATTCAAGGCATGAGCTTGAAAGTGCCCATGTTGAAGGGTTTTTGTTTCTTTGTTTGTTTATAATATTTGTAAATCACTGATAGTGATTTGGTATGGAAATACTATATAACCTAAAAGCATCACAATGCCATGCTAAGTCAAGGAATTCTCATAAAGTTGTAGAGATGCTTACAAGATTCTCTTTTTTTATGTAGTGTTAAAGAACTGTCAAGGCATAACTGTGATTATACACACTCCTACGCCATCGCTTCAACAGTTGTAAAAAAAACCCCAAGCACTAAAGTCTGATAGTTCTTAGGACACCATATCTTTAGCTTGTTAAAAGAAAAAAGTGAAAATACACAATAAAAAGATTAAATAATAAATTCTAACTCTCTGATATACATTAAATCCCCATACCTCAGGTTACTTCTGCTAATTTTGATTTAATTTCCAGTAGGTGTAGGTAAACCAAAAGGTAAAACTAATAAATTTAGTCTCTTACTGTTACTGTGCACTACAAACTCAGCAATTTAATATTTAAATGAAACATCATGCTTTCTAAACTATAAATCTGTAAATCAGTTTCAGATAAGCATTTAAAGTGAATGATCCAGAAAGAAAGAAAAAAATTAAAAGAAGTCTTAAAAACAGCTACAGTTTGATCCCGTCTCTTACCTTCACTTTTTCACAATGGCAGCCATATTTTTATGAGTGCTTTAAAAGATAATGGCAAATGAAAACAGTTCCATAAAAAACTAAATAATTAGAGCAATGCATGTCCAGACTCATATTTCCAGTCTTCCAATACAAAAACCCACAAGGTAAGATTTCCAAACGATTTGGGCTTATTTCCATTCCTCCAAAACTCCGAAAGCAGGTTCATTTTGGCAAAGTTTAAAATAACTTAGAAGTCCTCCCTCCTCCTTCCCCCATCACATTAAAAAAACCAAACATTATTTAAAGGGCAAGAACACTATTAAAAAGAAATTAATTAACTGAATAGTAATTATATTTCAACTTTATGCACTTTGAAGCTCACCATCAAAAACAAGTATTATGAGGAGTTTCTCTGAAACCCTTCAGATTCCTTCCTTCATGCATGCTTAGAAGAACTTTCTCTACTTGATGTTCCCATTCACAGTTCAACAACAGATGACCTTAAAATACCTTGTGTTATTTCTTGCTGCCACAGAAAGGACTGTGTTGTCATACAAGGACACTATGAGGTAATACATAAAAAAAAGAAAACAAGTGGGGAAAAAAAGAAACAAAGCTGAAAGGGTAGAACAAGACCTAAAGGTATTTAAAACAGTATATGTACTTCACTAATAAATTAAACATAATAGTTCATAACAGAAATATTTTGCAATATTTTGATTTTCACTGGTTTTCCTTTTCCCAGTTTATGCAACAAGGATTGCTTTGTGTCAGTGTATCTGCACTGAGCATACTGCAGAGATTCTGTATTTCAAACTTTTTCACTTTCTGCTTTAGTGGTCCTGGCTCAAACAAAAATTGGACTTACTGGCTTTGGGGGTTTTTTGTTTTTGTTTTTTTTTCAAAAAGGGAATATTATTTGGAGTATTTGATTTTGTCAAAGCAAAGTTTTATCCACATTTTGAACCTACTTTAATGTAACAGGCTCACTATATCTACAGTTAAACAACTAACAAGCCTGACTGAACCAAAGAATCCCCCAAAATTAAAATAAAAGGACCAAAATCTTTGTAAAATGTACTTGATCTATCTTCACAAGTGCTGAAACTAGTAGCTAACTGTATGATTAACAGGGATAACACCATCACCAAAACCATTACCATCACCAAAAATTCAATTATTTATCCTCAAATCTAAGACAATGCACAAAAAATATTTGTTTTCTTCTGACTCTTGACTACAAAGAATGTAATTAGAATGAGAACAGAGTGAATGATAAACTAAATGCATAAAGCATAACATCACAGACTTGCCTACCACAGGTTTGTGCTTGTCACAAAAGCATCTAACAAAAGTCTATCATAACCCAGGACTAGAGTCATTACCTTCTTAAGCCTTACTTAGCAGAATAGTTACATCAGAGCAAATCTAAAAATATACTAACCTTTTAAAGGTTCCAATCCCTCCTGCCATGGCAGGGATACCTTCCACTAGACCAGGCTGCTCAAAGCCCCGTCCAGCCCGGCCTTGAACACAAAAATATAGTAAGTATGATTATAGAGTATAGATGCTGAGAGGTGGTACAGAACACAGCTTTAGTCACCTGGGATTTTATGTAAAACAGCATTTGTAGAATATTTTATCTTTGAGATAAATTAAATCAATGTAAGGTCTGTGTATCAGAGCAACATCACCACAAACTTACTAATAATGCTTTACAGAAAAAGAAAGAACACGGATGTGGTCTTGCCAAATACATCAGGCCTTTGTCAAATACAGCAGGTCATTTCTTTCATAGACTCATAGAATGGTTTGGGTTGGAAGGGCCTTTTAAAGGTTCCAATCCCTCCTGCTATGGCAGGGG
>NW_009705259.1:23806-39886 GCF_000703405.1 Apaloderma vittatum
CTGGCCTTGAACACTCCCAGCGAGGGGGCATCCACAACTTCTCTAGGCAACTTCTTCCCAGTCTCATCACTCACAGTATAGAATCTCTTCCTAATATCTAATCTAAATCTAAGAAATTTGCAAGAATTTCTTAGATTTAGATTAGATATTAGGAAAAAAGTATTTCTTTGTTGACTATTCACATATTCTCTGGAGTGGCAGTATATTATCCTGAAACAAAAGAAATGTTCAGGCTCCATGCCTCACTGCTGTATTACACCAGGCCTAGCTAGTCTACATTTCAATACATTCCAATAAAGATTTTGTCAGAAGAGGTTTGTTATACCGTTTCCTCTCTGTGCTCATTGCCAGAGTATAAGAGTCTTTACAGAAAAATATATACTTTTGTATAGAAGCTAAATATTAAAGCATTTAATGTCTGCCACCTAAAACCATATACTCTTAATACCTTCAACTAAAATATTATGACAAAATATCTGTAGTATTTTAAAGAGATATAAGCAATAACAAACAAATTAAAAGATTGCTACAGCTTAATGTAGCTTTTTCTTTCAATCACCTACTATAACTGCACTATACATATATATATATATATACACACACACAAAGAATTAGTTGTCTTCAGAACTAAAGTCAAGACCATAAATACTCTGGCATGCTGACAAATATGGCCAAAGCTAGTGAAATCTCACAAATACAGGGATGTAAAGATCAAGGAAGGATCATGCATGGGCAAGTGAGTCCAGGACCTGAGCTCAACAGTCAATGCTGTTCATCTAGGTAATACTTATTTTTGAAATAAACATACGTTCCAGGATAATAGCTCTCAAGCAGTTGAATCTATCCTGAGCTAGGGCTGGCAAAATTAAATGCTGAAAACATTCATGATGAGAAATTTTTATTTCAGATGTACATCAAAAATAAATTACTATTATGTGTACATGAGATACAGTTTGATGGCAAAATTTAGAGGGAGTGGATATGGTTAAAAATTTAAGGGTTTTGGGTATGAGTGGATAACTTTTTCTTGTGAAAAATAAAACTAAAGTTAGAGCAAGCATCTTGACTATGTTTACCAAAAATGCTGATGTTCTACTCTTGAAGAAGCAGAGCTGATACTTTATTTTGACTAAAGCAAGCAGCAACTAAAGAAAATCTGAATCTGCAAGACCAATGGAAGCTCCCAGGATCAAATATAGACTTTCACTGATTTGTACGATAAGCTTTTCAGACTCTCCAATCTAACTAGACCATATAAAATTGGATGAATGAAAGAAATTTGGGCCAGGTCTTAAGGTGCAATTCAGGAAGACAGTATTTTTCATATCTTCAAAACACTTCTCTGGAATAATAATAATATCATCCTTGTGATCTGAACTAATTCTGAAACTGTAAGAATACCTCAGCACACTGAGTGATTCCAGAATGCAAGTGAAACTTAGTTAAGAAACAAAATTATATACTTTATTTCCTCAGATCTTTGTCCACTTTAAAACATTGAATACTTGGTGCAATGCTATTAAAATCAATTCAATTATGAGATCAAAACCACTTCTAGAGGAAAAATCTAAGAAATTTCTCAGTTGTTACTGAAACATCCCATTGGGTGGCATGCTAGATATAACTTAAGGACTGAACTGTATCCAAAGCACAAATCTGCAAACCTGAAATCAGAACCCACATCGTCTTCAGTTCTTAGATATTCATAAATCTTGTTAGACTACTGAAATTCTCAATTCTCCAGGACAGTATGCTTACCAAGAAGAGAAGACAACTGCAGCCAATCTTGATGCATCAGAGCTACAAAATTTCTGCTACTCCAAAAACAATCCTGAAACTCTATATTTCATTACTGTTTTTTCCTTGATTTGCTATTCTCTCATTCATGATTCTTTGTGTTAGCTCACATACAGTTGTCAGGGTTGTACTATAAAAACAGTTAGTTTACCACCACAGCTAGGACTGTGGTAATATTAACACTTCTACAGAAATTCATAACCAAAAGCCTACAATATCCCAGATATTTACAAATGCTTCAGTGAAGAAGGAAAAAACACAAAAAAACTACATAGTTAAGACTTTTAGTAGAGCTGTTTCAGGAATTTTTAAAAGCTTAAATACGTTCACCAATAAAGCAATTTCAATATTGATCCTACGTACTTCTGAGATGTTCACTGTAAACCTCTATTTTTCTTCTTTCCCCCTAAAAAAAACACAAATAAACTATAATATAAATTCCATTGATGGGAAATCAACAAATTAATTTCTTGAGATTACAATTTCTCTGACTTGTTTTTATAATTTCTGATTTAAGTAAATTTAATTTAATGAAGTATTTTTAGACTATATTAACTATTCAGACAAATGGTTGACATTGGTGGGGACAGGCAGCCAAATTCATGGATATTCAAAGAACCAGTCTAATAAAATATTCCATCTAAAATCTGCATCATTCGAAATCCAGAAGACAATATTTTCATCAATTTGCACCAAACTTGACTTAAAATCCATTTCATTAGGTAATAGTGTCAAGTATACCGTGGTGGTTAAAAAAAACAAAAGCGAAGGGTGTTTTCATCAATTAGAATAAAACTATTTCCTTTATTCCTGAACCTGGGTTTTCCCTATTATTTCATTACTGAGTTTCTTCTTTAAGTCCTTGTTCCATTTTTTATGTTTAAGTAACTAAAGCCAACTACTATTCTGTTTCCTTAATTTCATTTTTCTGTCACTCTGATACATTGTTTTCTCCTTTCAGCTTAAAACCTTAACAGCTTTTTACTGCCATTAGTAGTGTTCTTTTTTTGCGAAAGTAGCTTTTCCAGTCTTCATGTCTAAGTAATTCATATATTTAACTATTCACATATTTACATTCTACTAGTTGCATCATAATTAAACCAGGGCTCTTCATTCACTACACAAAAGTATTTGTCCAAGAAATGTCAATAGCTTTATTTTGACTTGCAACTTCTTTTAAAAAGAAAAAAAAAACCACTTTATAAACATTTAAATGTATCTCTTCAGGAGTAACAGTACTCAGAGCTCATGTTAACAGACATGTGTTCTGTTTGTTAGTCCTCTTATCTTCTACCAGCTTAGAAAGAAATAACTTATTTGGTGTGATAAAAGCCATAGTTTTCAAACTAAAAAGAACAATCTGCGTTGACATGATCATGAAACAAAACAACTAAATTCACGTGTAGATTTTAAGTCCACTATTCTTGCATACGCTGTCATATAATTTGGTGGCACAAGAAAATGATATTGAATATCGTCAACCTGCAGATTTCTTAGTGCATTAATAAAAAGATCTCAAAAACTTCTTCAATGTTTGTGAATTTTATTAATTTCCACCTTCAAATTCAAAATTGGTATAAAAAGTGGTAAAAATAAATAATACAAAGTTCTCTTCCTTAACATAAGGTTAAAGAAATTAAATGACCCCTAGGCTATTCCACTTCCTCTGTGTACTAACAAAGCCACTAAATTTTCTAGAGGCTTCACATTTTACTATTATATTCCTATTCCTCATACTAAGCTCACTCACACAAAGTGAGCGTACAGATCAACATCTATGAAACAGTACTATCCCTTTCAGTAACTCCCTCTTTGTCACTCAGAGTTGCACATTCCTTATTCTAATTAATAATTCGTATATTTAATCACCACGTTTACATTAGTCACTTCCTACGCGACCCCATGTTGAATGCTATACAGACAACAGTCATACTATGGCTTCTGCAACATGTTTCAGTTGATAACTACCAGCTATCTTATTAAATGTGCTCAGATTACCTGTGGTAAATCACAGTTGTATTTTGTTTCTCTGTCTCTAATTACTTACTCAGTAAATCTTCATTCTAAAGTGTTGACTACTGCTAAATGTAGAGGACCTACTTCTGGAAGGCCTGTGACACCGCAGCAGCTAAAGTTAAATAAATACACTGATACTGAGCCAAATCACAACTTCATCCATATCCACAAAACCTGTTGACTATCAGATCTAATCAAATTACAACGTGATGAAATGAAACAAATTTGCATACATGAAGACTACTCTTAACTGTCCACAGAACTAGTTGGCTTTGTAAATGGAAGTACCTTGCTTTCCTCCTCCACCACTGTTTTTGTGGCAGTGTCCCAAAAAGTCAAGAAGCAAAAAAAAAAAAAAAAACAACACAAAGAAAACCACCACCCCAGAAACCTACCCCAAAACCAAAACCCAAACTTCCTACATTAACAAGTTGCAAATTATATCTCTTTAAAAAAGGTGGACTGTAAGGAGGCTACAAGATGCTTGATAGATTACTTATGAGCACTTCTGGCTCCCTATTCCCCTATAAAACAAGTAAACTCCATTGCCATTAATTGCTTAAATCAGAAATAATACTAATAAGGGAAAGTGGTCTTTTTTTAATACTTTTATGTGAAGACAGCAGGAAAGATGTTCTGGAAAACCCACCACCAGCATCAAAGCTACTCATCCTCATCTGCAGCTCTGCTCATACCTATGTGGCTCTGCATCCTCAGCGTGCCCACATATCCTGACCCCAGGCCTTAAACCAAACACTGGCCTCTGCTGTCAGCATCCTGTCATCTTTTTTGTAAGTCCTATTTCTCATCCTTTATTCAGTAGAATTTTAAAGCATGTTTATGGTTTTGTGTTACATATAAAACTTTAAGACCATGTAGCTCTTTTTTTTTTCTTACCTCTTTTTAACCAGCACCGGCCACTAGAAGTAGTCAGAAGAGAAGGTAATTTTCCAAAAATTACAGAAATCGTAATATTTCAAGTAACAAATGGAACTGACCATACTTGCAGGGAACAGAGAAATTACCCTTATAAATAGAAGGTATGAGATTACTTACTATTTTTCGTACTCAGTGAATAGCATTACTTTCTACCACCCTCTTCAGTTTAATAATTTCCCATAACTTTGCCTTTAGCATGAAATTGAAATGCAGGCAGTGAATTTTTCCACAAAGTCTAAACTAACTTAGGTACAATAGAATTACAAACTAAATAAGGTTTGCTGTATTTCCTATGCACTTAAATTAAAAAGACAAATAAGGCCTCTGGGAAATTATCTTAGCAAATGATTCTTTAAATATAATAAGACTAAAACACTATTAATATTTTATCAGGGTCTTGGCACTATCATTTTAAACAAATGAAGGATAATAACAGAAACATTCAAGCCTGAAAGATCAAAGCATGCTCTCTTTCAAAGTTCTTTGTACATGGAGGAAGAAAATCTTGGCAGGATCTTACTTTTTTCATAAAGCAAACAACCTGCATTGTTCTATAAAATATTTATAAGAATGTGTTTATTTGTTATTGCTATTGTTGTTTTCCTATTTTTTTATTGTTACAATATTTCACAAAACATTTTCAATAACAAGTCAGCTACCAGAAGCTATAACTACACTTACTTAAAAGATTACTCTCATCTAATCTGAGTCTACATCAATCTAAATACAAAATAACTACTAACAAAATGATTAAAGGGAGTACTTATTCTGTTTGACAAATAACAAAAAAAGTCCATAATCATCAGCATTGAGTCCTGAATAAAGGCCAAATCAAAGTTTTTAAAGAAAATACGATATAAAAAAAAAAAACCACCAGAACCCACAAACCTCAGAGATCACACGTTCGGAAACTGAGGTAGCAGACTACCCTGAAGGATCATATTGTGAGTGAGGTACGCAATTAGTAATCTAACACATTACATAAAAAGATGCAAGCCAGATGACACGATAGCTCTTTTTATAGACATCAACCCAGAAGGCATATTAATAGTTCTCAAGGTTTACCTACATGTCAACATTCAGTAGAAGTACTTTATTCACCTCCATAGGTTAGCATCAGCCATTTACAGATGTCTAATAAAATTTTCCGTGAAAGAGGGGGAACAAAAGAATCTGTATCAGTATGGAAACTCTGACCTCTTGACCCTGTGTCAGTTTTCTTAGTGACTAGTTTTGTCCATTTGCTTCATCCCTTTATTCTACTCCCAGGTATCCACAATGTATTCCTGAAGCGTTCAGGAACTTGGTCTTTTGCTGGGACAGTACCTTGGAGGGAGAGTGCGAGCAAGCGTACATGCATGTGCATGCACTGGAGAATCATAGTCCAGAAACATTCAGTGCAGGTCTTCAGATATCGTTAAGCCTTAACACCAAGTATTAACCTCATACGACATTTCCTCCTTTCTCATCTCATATGAAAACTTCTGACTCCAGTTCCTTCAATTACTGAATTTTCAACATTAGCTATATTACACTTTTTAGTCTACCATTATGCATTTAGACAATGATACCTTGGGACAGAACATTATCACCAATTATTACTAGTATGGAATTATAGAAGAATCATGGAATGGTTTGGGTTGGAAGGGATCTTTAAAGATCAGCTAATCCAACTCCCTGCAGGGAGCTGCCTCTCTGGGCAATCTGTTCCAGTATTTCATCACCCACATTGTAATAAATTTCTTCCTCGTATCTTGTCTACATCTACCCTCTTTTAGTTTAAAACCATTACCCACAGGGCCTGCTAAAAAAATTGTCCCCGTCTTTCTTATAGGCCCCCCTTAAATATTGAAATGCAGCAATAATGTCTCCCCAGAGATTTCTCCAGGCTGAACCACCCCAATGCTCCTGGGCTTCCTTCATACGAGAGGTGTTTCCATCCCTTTGATTGTTTTTGTGGCCCTCCTCTGAACGTGCTTCAACAGGTCCATGTCTTTCTTGTGCTGCAGACTCCAGAGGCGGACATAGCACTCCAGGTGGGGTCTCACCACAGAGGAACAGAGTGGGAGAATCACGTCCCTTGACCTGCTGGCCACACTTCTCTTGATGCAGCCCAGGACACAACTGGCCTTCTTGGCTGTCAGCACACATCGCTGCCTCACATCCAACTTTTCATCTGTCAGTACCCCCAAGTCCTTCTCTGGAGGGCTGCTCTGAACCCTCCACCCATCAGCCAGTATTGATACCAGGGACTGCCCCAAGCCAGGTACAGGACCCTGCACTTCATTTTTTTTTTTTTTAAGTAATTTTTCAAGCATTTAATAAAAATCCCCTCTGGGAAACTAAAGGAAGCTTCCAAACATAGGAAAGGTAAAGAAGCAGATTTGTCTTCCAAAAGCAGCAATTAAGCTACACCTCTGAAAATAAAACTTCACAAACAAATTATGAACTAACTGTAACAGCTAGTGACTTGACTCAAATCAACAACATGCATGGATTCTTCCTGACTGAGACCACACCTACACTTCAAAATTTTACACTTCACCTAGGTTTGCATTTAACAAGAATCCACTATCTCATTGTTTATAACAATCAAAGTATTGATTTCTGATCACAGAAAATAATACCAAATTTTAAAGATGAAAATACAGATGTACTGTAGATCGTTTATGTTTCAAGTTTGCTATAATGCTCTGGTTTTACTACAAAATACTCTTAATTGAAATAATGTGTTTAATTAAGCTACAAGTAGCATAGTATAAATGAGCTTATATACAGATGAAAATCAGAATAACAAAAGATTGAGATCTTCCTATCTTTCTGAGACTCTAGTATAATAAGCTCATTATGAAAGCTATGACTAAAAGCATTCTGCTCAAAGTCAATCAAGCAACTATAAAATATTAAACTACAAGTATCTGAACTGAGACTACAAAATGGTTCTTGGCTGGTGACAGTGAAGTCCATCCCTACCAGAACATTTACATCACTCAGTAAAATCTGATTAGTATTTTCCCTCTCTGTCAAACAGGAATGGTATGGATACCAGCATACAACACTCCAGAGTAATAATTATGTGCCAAGGGGGCAACAAAACTATGGTTATGTAGTATTCCATATATAATGTAATTCATTTTAATCAGAAACAAAGCTTGTCTTACTTCATTTTGCAGAAGAAAGGGTGACGAGAGATTTAGCCAAAGTTTTTTTGTAAGTACAGTTAAAGCAAATGGGTGTAACTACATAGGATTTAGGATTGCTTTGGTCTCTTTCTTTCGGACAGATAAAAGTAGCATTACCAATGTTGCCTCAGACTCTTGCGTAACTCCTCTTTGCCCGGGTCATGGAATGTCTAAGAGGCCACAGTTGAAAAATAACTTCTATATCTACTGCCCATGTTTCACACTCATGTATTATTCAGCCACTGTACTGAGTTGAAACATAGTTGACGACATTTTCCCTTTTATGTCAGCAAGGGAAAACAAAAAACCTAACTTCTTTCTTGGTTATCACTAGCACATTACCAAATTAGAGTTTGTAATAACTAGTTCATAAAATGCATCTGAATGTGTCATAGGAATTATAATTACCAGAATTTTAAAATTCTTTCTACCATTTATTAATAAAAACAGAACTAGTAACATACCTCTTTTTTCTCTGTGAACGTCTTCCAAAAGTTTTTCTTGCTTTTTTATCTGTTTAAAGAGAGACTGATGTTCAGCCTCCTTCATCTGTGTAAAGTGCTTGAGCTGTTCTCGGCTCTGCAGTAAGTAGCATCGCAGCTTTTTTTCTTTACTTTCTCTCTCCTTTACCTCCTCGCACAGCCACTGAAGCTTAGTCTATATTAAAAAAAAATAAAAATCAGACAATAAAAAATAATGAACTCTAATGAAAATACGAGGACATAAATGTTAACTGATTAAGTTATCTTTGGAGTCAGAAATTAGTTGTTTGTACCTGTTACTGAATAATAATAAAAGGGGACATTGAGATATATTACGAGGACATATGTTTGACCTTCAGAGAGTTTCAAAAGACAGATATAAACAGACTGATAATTGAATGTGAAGCAGTACACTGATTTATGGTTTGGGTTTTTTTTTCTAAATCAGGAGCATTAGTTTGCCAGGAGAGATACAGAAATTCTTACTGAATTAGTGTATGCGTAGACAACTAGAGATACTCCTTCATCAGCAAAAATTAATATTTGAGGTTCACGGAAAAGAAAAAGAAGAGAGCTCATAGATACACAAGTCATGGTCAATATAGTAAATCTAGAAATAGTAAAAGAATACTTGCATACTTTCACACTCCTTATTCAAAACAAAAAGATAAAAAGAAAGAGGAGAATTTAAGTACTCGTTCATGCTAGATTTCTCTCTAGTAGCTAAAGAAACTATGATCAGAAATGTATGCCAATGATTATTAGGTGTTCTTTGAAAGGTCTTTTTAATAATATGACAGTGTCACCTTTTTAAACATCAAAAATACTTCCTGCACGATGTTCCTCCTTTGATTCTGATCTTGTCTGCTATCTATAGTGGCATTCTTTGTTGGTCAAACAAGTCTTACATAGACTATACAACATCAATAATTTTAAATTACCTTACATGGAAATAAATGCATTTTTTCCTTAAGTTGATTATCCTGTGGCTTTGACCTTTTTACATGAAACAAACAAACAAAAACAAATGCATGTCTTCTACAGTTTCTCCTGATCTACCTTAAGCATGAGAAACCTATTCCTCTTAAAAGACATTGAGTAAGAAATGCGTATGTGTGTGAGGTGGGGAAGCAGAAAGAAAGCTGCAAAACAAAAGGCAAGGGTTATAAGTTACCAGTCACTTTGAAGAAGTTTTCAAGAATGTATGCACCCACATTATAGGATTCAAAAGCTTCAGACAAAGGAGGAAGAAAAATAGTTTATTTTCCAAGAATCCAATCTAATATCCTTTAGATTTAATAATAGTCTTATTTAAAATCACTTCTTGCCTTGTTATAACCTTGTAAGAGAAACTTAACCTGCCAATTATTTTCTCATATTTTTCTTGCCTGAAAATAATTGAATCAGACCTAAAGGCTATCATTGCAGTTAATTCAATGCATATTTTGTAAAAACAGTATTGCTATTTATTTTGCTACAGAGACAGCTATTTCTTATTGAGAGCAAAATCTGGAAAATTATTCCATCAGTTGAAATAACAGTCTAGGAATATCTGAATGATTGTCAAAGGAATGTTTTTGTATTTTTCCTTTTCCTCTTTAAGTGCCTTTACAAACACACTTTCAACTGGATAACTGGATACCATTTATTGACTAAAATTTCAGAAGGCTTGATTATTACCTTTGTTTCTGCTAACCAGCGATGAGGATCATTCAGCACTGTTGGTGTAAGTGATATTGCCTATGGAATAACAGAGGAGAAAGAAAGAGTCCAAAAAAAAAGCAGTTAAACAAAGAGAGGAGAAAGAGTCTTTTCTGCTTACAGAAATTCATCAAATAAATATTCTTTACTAAAAACACAGCCTGGGAATCATGTGTAAATGGTTTAACAGAACTACTTAACCATAAATTCGTCATGTTTAAAAGCAAATTATGCAAACTCAGACACAAATTTTTGTGTAAAAGTGCAACTTAAGTAATTTGCAATAATAGCAAATTGTACTCTGAATTTGTATAGTTTTCTCCTAAGAATCACTACAATGATGCAAGAGAGAGAGGTGATTCTCCCCCTTTACTCTGCTCTTGTGAGACCCCACCTCAAATACTGCATCCAGTTCTGGTGCCCCCACCATGAGAGGGACATAGATCTGTTGGAGCATGTTCAGAGGAGGGCCACAAGGATGATCCAGGGGCTGGAGCACCTCTCCTACGAGGACAGGCTGCAGGAGCTGAGACTGTTCAGTCTTGAACAGAGAAAACTTCGGGGGGACCTAATAGCTGCCTTCCAATACCTGAAGGGAACCTACAGGAAGGCTGGGGAGGGACTTTTTACAAGAGTGTCCACTGATAGGACAAGGGGAAATGGGTTTAAGTTCAAGGAGAATGGATTTAGATTGGATTTTAGGAAGAAATTCATCAGTACGAGGGCGGCAAGACTTTGGAATAAATTGCCCAGAGACATTGTGGCTGTCCCCTCCCTGGAGGTGTTCAAGGCCAAGTTGGACGGAGCCTTGAGTAGCCTGATCTAGTTGAGAGGTGTCCCTGCCCATGACAGGGAGGTTGGACTAGATGATCGCTAAGGTCCCTTCCAGCCTAGGCCATTCTATGATTCTTTGATTCTATGATTTTGAACACCCCCAGTACATATCTGTGCCTCAAAGTGTAGGTTCTCAGTTTGAAACTGTATGTCTGCATTGGGTTTGCCTGGCCACATTTCGGTGGCAGGGGCGGGGGGCTGAAGGTGCAGCTTCTGCGAGAAGCTTCCCCCACGTCCAACAGAGCCAATGCCAGCCAGCTCTGAAGACAGACTTGCCACCAGCCAAGGCTGAGCCCGTCAGTGATGATGGGAACATCGCTCTTATAACATATTTAACAAGTGTGGAAAAAAGAGCTGTATCGCAACAACTGGCAGAGAGAGAGGAGAGAGTAGTGAGAATATGTGAAGACACCAGGGCTAGTGAAGAAGTGGAGGAGGATGTGCTCCAGGCCCCAGAGCAGAGTCCCCTGAGCTGTGGTGAAGACCATGGTGAGGCGGTGTCCCCCTGCAGCCCATGGAGGTGACAAGGGTTCACCTGTGGCCCATGGAGGACCCCACGCTGGAGTGGATGGATGCTTGAAAGGGGCTATGACCCTGTGGGAAAACTGTGTTGGAGCAGGCTCCTGCCAGGACCTGTAGCCCCAGGAGACAGAGGAGACCACGATGGAGCAGGTTTGCTGACGGGACTTGTGATGCCGTGGGGGACTCATGCTGGAGCAACTTCCTCCTGAAGGACTGCACCCCACAAAAGGACTCATGTTGGGGCAGTTTGTCAAGAATTCATGAGTGGACTCATGTTGAAGAAAGTTTGTGAAGATTATCTCCCATGAGAGGGACCCCACAATGCCCCAAGGGAGGAGAGAGCAGTCCTTACCCAGAGGAAAAAGGAGTGGTTGAGACAACATCTGATGAGCTGACCACAACCCCCATTCCTTGTCCCCCTGTGCTGCTCAGGCAGAGGAGGTGAGTAAATTGTAATTGATGTTAAGTCCAGGTAGAAGGGAGGGGTAGGGGGAAGGTTTTGTTTTTAATATTTGGTTTTATTTCTCATTACTATTCTCTAATTTGATCGTTAATATATTTAATTAATTTCTCCAAATCTAGTCTGTTTTGCTCAGGACAGTAACTGTGAGTGATCTCCCTGTCCTTATCTCAAACCATGGGCCCTTAGTTATATTTTCTCCCCTGCTTTGCTGAGAAGAGAGTGATAGAGCAGCTGTGGTGGGCACCTGGACACCAGCCAGGGTCAAACCACTACTACGTCCTTTTCTGAAAACGTTATATTTCCAAATAACATGATCAGACTCTACTTGAAAATGACTATTTCATAGAAAAAAATCCAACTTCAAAGTCATTCAACTGTTTTTCCCCTCTATTCTGCAGAACAACAGTGGCTGCACATAAACCATAAGCAGCAGAACCAATTGTTGTTAGTCATTGAATTGTTATCAGTATATCTATTGAAATATTATGTGTTTTCATTAAAAAGAAAAATCACTTGCTTTGAACATGATAGGCTTAATAAGAAAGTTCACTAAGTCAATGAAAAAGATAAACCTGTGTTGAAATGCTTCATTAATACTTCATACAATGAGAAAATGCGATATATCTTTTTTGTGCATTCAAATTGAACTGTTAAACTTGTTTTAAAAGGTACTTGACACATGTTTTTCATATTACTTTTTAATAAGTTAGAGATACAGGATCTTTTTTTCTCCCTCTACTTTATGAGTTGGTATGCAAGGGGAACTAAAAAAATCTCATGGACAGCTTTCTCAACTGAAATCTATTAAAAAATTAAGTAAACTATTAACCTTATGTCCACCTCATCCTTTATCTTATGTGGTTCTATCCTCAGATTACTACATTGTGCCTTTCTCTAATTTAAAGGGTTTGTGTTGGGTTTAATTTACCACATTTTCCAATTCAGTGAGTCTTCATATAGTCCTGGTCCAATAATTTTTGAAACTAGTGTACTTCCTTAAGAGATATTTATATGGGCTTTATTAACAACACTGAGACCAAAGGTGCCTAAACAGTATCATCTAATTATGTACATATATATGTTTTATGTGAAAATTATTACCACATAAGAACACAGCTGAAAAGAAATGTTTTAGTAGGCATGTTGACCATGACTTCAAAAAAATGTATACCTGAAAGTTGCAACTTGCACAGTAGCGAACCTCATTCTGTGCAACCACATTCCAAGACGGCAATATTCAGTTTCTAGTTTAAGCATGGCTACTGCAGCTATTGCAAGTATAAGATCTCTTAGAACAAAGATTGGCTGGAAAAATAAATGTAAGCAATGCCAGTGGAATTCTTTCCTTAGAACACTAGTATGTGGTGATTATGAAAAATCCAGTACATTTTTCATCAGGGAAGATTACGCTTGGTGTTTAAGTTCTTTGTAAGTATTTATCCATTAAATTCCTCATTGCTCACCTCAGCTGCAGTGGCAGCTCCAAGAAGTAGTAAAGAACTTGCCCGAAAGCTTTTGGAAAGCTTGGCAATACCTAAAGTACTGGGCAGAGGAACACTATAACAAAGGAAACTTCTTACCTTTCAAAAAAAAAAAAAATGTTCAGACAAGGCACTACAAAGCTCTAAAACATTTGTTTTCACATTAGCCATCTAGGCAAAAATTCACATTCAAATCTGTTTGAAGTTTGCCAGTGATAAACAGTTAAAAGGGATAATTGTGGAAACAGGGATCAGCAAATCTCTTACAAAAGACAAAAAACTCTGCAGGGGGTAGGAAGCAAATCCAAGAAGGCATGGTTCAATGATCAAGAAACTGGCAACTACAGCACATTACAAAGACTTAACAAAAAAGAGACTTATCTGTAAGGATATAGAGGAGAAAGCTTGTTTGTCAAATACACTTTCATTTTCTCAGAATTCTCATACATTAAGTGTGCTGCAATATCCCAGCTCCGTAAGTGGAGAAAGGCACAACCATACTACATGGCTGAAGCAAAGTGACTTCTCTCCACACCTTCAAACAAAACTGGTGAGGAGATATATTTAAAATAAAAAATCAAAGAAAGAAAACGTATTTAAAATATAATGGATTTTTGATGTCTGCTAAAAAATATTTCTATTTTCTTTATCCTCAGCTATGTACAATGTTGATTCAAGAGGATTAATCACATAGAATCACCTGGAGGGAGGAAGAGAGGTTTCCTTCCCTGGGGAGCAAATGAGAATATTCAGGAAAAAAAAGCTAATGGGACATGAGGGTTTCAGGAGAAGTAGTAAAAGACTGAAAAAAAGTTACAGAAAGCTACAAGTTTAATGAAACTTCAAGTCTGAGTTTTCTGGATACAAGTACGCTCCAGAAAAGAGGAAGTTAAAAACTTTTTTTCACTGCCAGCATTTACTTCTCTACTTAAAAAACAAAGCATCTGAATGACTGTTTTAGTCAAAAACTTTCTTTCATTTCTCCCTAATTTTAAAAGCATTTGGGTCTTTCTTGGGGACTGACCACTTCTAAGGAGGTGCTCTAATGAGGTGGTGTAGGAAAACATGTCTCAAAATCCTGGCTCTTGCAAGGTCCTTTCACAGAAATAAACAAAATGAGAACTATTTCTCACCCCAAAAAATGGCAATGGAGAGCAGTAACAATTAACAGATGGGCAGATTTTCACAGTATCTGATTCTAATGCCTAAAAACGTACATCTGTACTGGCTACATATCCTTAATCTTATTATCAGTAAATTATCTATATCAGTTAAGTGACAGGTGATAACAATGCATACAGATTCTGCTACAAATATTCATTATGAAAATAACAAAATCTGTAGCATATTTAAAACTTATAATTACTTTGAATTTCTCTATAGAATCCCGAGAAAAAATTTCACAAGCAGCATCAATTTCGTTTCCTATCATGACAAGAATGGATTCCCATTCCATTTCTAAGTGATGCAGTCGATCCTTAAACTCAAGTCTGGCCTCATCCATCCTTCTTAAATGATCTTCGTTGCTCATCTGTTTATCCTGGATTGAAAGAGAAAAAACAAAACAAAGGAATTATTGCAATAGTAATATATATCACTAGCAAAATAACCTTCTTTCTTATATTCACACTATCCTTATTCATACACTGAGTTTAGTTCCTTGCCATGGAAAATAATACCGTCCAATAGTACTCTTAAGTTCCTCTCTTGATTCTCCTTATGTAAATCAGTTATGAAGAAACTGCTACCAAATCTAAACCTAACAATCATAGAGCCCCTTTACACAGTCAAAACCAGACATTCTATTATAAATCTTTCACAAGCAAAAAGAGAGATCACAACGAATACTGCCCTTATCGTTTGCCCTGAACCAGTTACAAGCACCTAATCTCTGTCATCACAAAAAGAGATCCCTAAAGGAAATCTGCATTGGTAGTTAGTGTTTTCTCAAAGGAAAAGTAATCAAAGAGTATATCATTGCAAAGTAAGCTTTGTAGAGTAGGGTTAATGGTTGGACTTGATGATCCCAAGAATCTTTTTCAATCTGAATGATTCTATGACTGTATTGAGGAAAGCGTTTTATGCTACTATCCAATGTCAGAAAAATCATCAAATATGTTGCATATCTTTTTAAATTTGAGATTATCTTAATTTATATTTATGATAGAGTATAACAAACCCAGCAATGGCTTTGTTATACAATATATTGAATTATGCATTTTAACTAATAAAACAAAACTATCTTGTAAGAAGTGAAATTGGTTCACATCTGTCTGCTGCTGAGATCACAAGGATATAACGCAGCAAAAGGTAAACAGTAACAGGCACATTCGAGTATGTGCAAGTGCACTGAGAGTGGTGGGAAAAGCAAGAATAACAACATCAACTATGGACTTCCGCAATGACAAGGTACAACTGTTTAAATTGTATTTATTGGAAATTTTCATACACTGCTCTCATGAGACATCACTGTGAAGCTAACATACAAGTTCTGTGAATGGGATACATATGGAATCACAGAATCATTTAAGTTAGCAAATACCCTTACAATCATCAAGTCCAACCATTAACCTAACACTGCCAAATCCACCACTAAACAATGTCCCTAAGCACCTGTCCTGGGTTTAACTAAAAAACCCAGTCTTATTTAGTGATTTTTACTT